>NW_025721599.1:0-16595 GCF_922984935.1 Meles meles | reverse complement strand
GTGTGGCAGCTGCTGCTGTCTGTCAGGTTAAGCTAAATTATGGTTGACCCTGTATGCAGCAAAAGCTAACAAAACTCATAATTAGGAAAGTTTAAAAGGAAAATGAATGCAATTGATAATTTTAAAAAAATGGATTAAAATTAGGTCAGTTATTGTGTTTGTAGGTTCATGGAGGAAGCAGCTTCCACCTGAAGACAACTGGCCCTAATGGGAAGTAGCTCCTGTCACATCCCACATGGCACGTGCATGCTATGCATTTGATTTTCAATATGTCTGATTTGAGCACATATGCTCCTTTCCTGCTTGATTTGAGAATTACTTATATTCAAGGCATAATCTGATTAGGAAGAATTTTAGACTGTCAAAAAATACTGGCTGATTTAGATTTTTTTTTTTTTTCCTGTGAATGGTTTGATTATAAAGTGTCCTGGGGGTTATAATCTTCCAAGGACAGCTGTGTCTTTATCCCTTATTTCTCCAAAGAAGGTAATTTCTGAGCCTAATCTAAAAGCAGGAGTTCCCGGGGTTTCTGCTTTCTGTGCATTAGATGAAATAGCCACCTCTGCCAATTTTCACAGCCTGGCCTCATGAACCAGACTAGTGTAGGAGATGAACCTCACCTATCAGCCCAGCGAGATTCTGGGTACTTCTTGAACCTTTGTGCTCATTCAATCCACTATCTTTGTTTCTACTATACCCCAGGAGATTAAAGTATGCCAAACCCTGTTAGTCCCTGTGACAGGTAGGATAGAAACTAGTCTTTCTAGCAGAAGCTAGAGAAGTGGCAAATGCTAGATGTGTGGTCCAATTCCTTCTCTCTTCAGTGAGCAGCTGAGAGAGTGAATCCCCTACTCACTCTTCGCTGAGTTGGGTAGAGGCCCTGTGGCAAATGTCTACACTCTCATTCAGACCACACTCTTTAAAACTGTCGCCTTACTGTCTGTCATCCTCAAGGGCCTGAGGAAAGCTGGGGGCCGTTGGATCTCAGAGACAGGCAGGTTAGTTGGAGACTTGGTTCTGTCTCTGGAGCATGCCAGGGGAAAAGGAGCTACAGAAAGTGGCCACTGACTTTTTCAGACTCCTAGGAGAAGTGACTTCCTGTCTGTCAGCTCCCAGAGGCAGGCTAGTTAGAAGCCAGACCATCAAGGTAGCAGCTGGTCATGTTGAGACTTTAGATGTATAGTCTAATCCCTTCTACGGAGAAACTGAGAGCTGGCCATTTTTGCCTGCTTGCTCTATGTTGACCCAGGGGGAAGAGCTGAGGAAGGTTTTTGCATGCTGCTTTAATACCGGTCTCTGATTTTAGTTTATGATGGGCCTCTCAGCTCCTAGAAACAGGCAAGTTAGGAGCCAATCCTTTGGTTGTCAGCCCTATAAGTTGAGGCCCTAGATGTGTGGTGTAAGCCCTTTGCTCTTCTGGGAAAAGCTGGGGGTTAGGGGTTCTCACCTGATTGTAAGGTGCTATGTGGGGTGGGGTTTATGGTGACAGTGTCTCAGCTTTTCCCACCTATTTTGATGTGGCTATTTTCTCAGTTGCCTGGTATTGTAGGAGTGTCTCAGCTAGTTTCTGGATCTTTCAGAGAGAATTGATCTGTGTGTAGCTGTTTATTCAGGGTATCTATGGGAAAAGGGAAGAGAATCAGAGGTTTCCTATCCTGCCATTTTCCTGGTGTCCCATTTCTAGCTTTTAGCTGTTACAAATAAAGCTTCTCTGAAAATTCATGTACAGGTGTTTGTATGAATCTAAGATTTCATTTTCCTGGGATAAGTGCCTAAGAACACAATGGCTGGGTTGTATGGTAATCACAAATTTAGTTCGTTTGTTTTTTTAAATTTCTTTTCAGCATAACAGTATTGTTTTTGCACCACACCCAGTGCTCCATGCAATACATGCCCTCCCTATTACGTACCACCTGGTTCCCCCAACCTCCCACCCCCGCCCCCCCCGCCCCTTCAAAACCCTCAGGTTGTTTTTCAGAGTCCATAGTCTCTCATGGTTCATCTCCCCTTCCAATTTCTCTCAACTCCCTTCTCCTCTCCATCTCCCCATGTCCTCCATGTTCTTTGTTATGCTCCACAAATAAGTGAAACCATAGGATACTTGACTCTCTCTGCTTGACTTATTTCACTCAGCATAATCTCTTCCAGTCCCATCCATGTTGCTATAAAAGTTCTGTACCCCAATGTTTATAGCAGCAATGGCCACGGTCGCCAAACTGTGGAAAGAACCAAGATGCCCTTCAATGGACGAATGGATAAGGAAGATGTGGCACATTTAATTTTACAAGAATCTGACAAACTGTTTTCCAGAGTGATTATACCATTCTATATTCGCATTAGCAATGCACGAGTGGCCCAGTGTCTTTGCGTTTTCATGAGCCTTTAGCATTACTATTTTCGTTTCAGTACAATTAGAAATTAAATATCCATTTTTTGAAAAATCAGGGGAGGTACTACTTTTTATGAAAAACCATCACTCAAACCTCCCAAACTATCCTTTTCTTCTTCAATTGAAATTTTTATTGACATAACTGTAGATTCACATGCAGTTATAAGAAATAGGAAGATTCGTGTACACTACTCATTGTCCTGCAATGATAACATTTCGCAAAATTATAGTTTAATATCATAATCAGGATATTGACTAATGCAATCCACCAGTCTTTTTCAGATTTCTCCAATATTACTTATACTCGTGTATGTTTGTGTGTGTGTGTGTGTGTGTATGTTCACCTCTTGTACAATTTTATCACATTGTCTTGGTTCATGTATCTACCATCACAGTCAAGATACTGGACATTTCCAACACCCCAAGGATCCCTCCTGTTGCCTTTTAAAACTACACTTACTTTACCCTCCCACCCCTAAGCAATGTCTTCGGTTTCTTTTCTTTTCTTTTTACGTAAGTTCCGTGCTTAATGTGGGGCTTGAACTCACTACCTGGAGATTAAGAGCCACATGCTCTACCACCTGAACCAGCCAGACATCCCACATCCTGTTTCTAAAATGTTCTCATTTCAAAACTGTTATACAAATGGAGTCATATGATATGGAACGTATTGAATCTTTTTATAAACTCTGCATGATTCCCTTGAAATTCATCTAAACTATTGCACATGCCAATATTGCATTCCTTTTTATTGTTGAATCGTAGGCAATGGTGTGGATGGTATGATATGCTTATTCACCTATTAAAGAACATATGGGCTGATTTCAGTTTTTGGCTTTTACTTGTAAAGCTGCCATGACCTCTGGGGCTAATAATACATTATATATTAATAAAATATATTTAAGAAAAGCTGCCATGAACATTCATGTTTGTGTACAGGTTTTTGTGTGAACACAGGTTTTCATTTCTTGGGATGAGCACCCAAATGTGCAATTGCTGGGTTGTGTGGTTCTTGTTTAGTTTTATAAGAAACTGTCAAATAATTTTTGAGAGTGCTTGCACCAATTTATATTCCCACTAGCAGTGTATAGTTGGACCAGTTTCTCTGCATCCTCAAAAATATTTGGTCTTATCACTATGTTTTCAGCCATTCTGTTAAGTGTGTATTAACATTCCGTTGTTGTTTTAATTTGCATGTCCCTGATGACTAATGATGTTGAATGTCTTTCACTTGCTCAAATGGCATTTGTATACCTTTTAGGTAAAATGTCTGTTTATGTCCTTTGCCCATATTCCTATTGGGTTACTATTACTATTAATATTTTTACTGTTGAGTTTTAAGAGGTCTTTACATATTCCAGATATGTCTCTTGTCAAAAATGTGGATTGCAAATATTTTTCTCCAGTATGTAGCTTCTCTTTTTATCCTCTTTTCATATGCTTTCAGAGAACAAAAGTTTTAAAAATCTTGATGTGGTCTGATTTCCAATTTTTCCTTTTATGGATCATACTTTTGGTGTCAAGTGTAAAAAGACTTTGCCTCGCCCTAGATCCTGCAGATTTCCTATTTTTTTCTAAAAGTTGTTTTATGTTTGGGATCCATTTTGAGTTAGTTTTGTTGTTTGTTTTATTTTAAGTTGTCAGACTTAGATTGAGGTTTTCTTTTGTTCTCCTTCTCTCCCTCTCTCTCTGTTTTTATTTTTGTGTGTAGATGTCCAATTGCTCTAGCACCATTCCTTTGGAGTTACTGCAAGTGGTAATGTATTTTTAATTTAGGTTCCAGACGTTTATAGTTACTATATAAAAATGTGATTTTTTGGATGTTGATTTTGTAACCTTTGACCTTACTGAAATCACTTATTGATTTAGGACTACTTTTGTAGTTTATTTGGGGGTTTCTAAATTTTTATATCATCTGCCAATAGGGATGGTTTTATATCTTCCTTTCCAATCTACATTCTTTTCATTTCTTTTTCTTGTCTTATTGCAGAGGGAAAACATCCAGAGTTGTCTTTTTCTTTATCTTAGAGGGGAAACATTCAGTCTTTTGGCATTAAGTATGATGTTACCTCTAAAAAGACTTACCTCTAGGGTGCCTGGGTGGCTCAGTGGGTTAAGCCTCTGCCTTCAGCTCAGGTCACGATCCCAGGGTTTTGGGATCAAGTCCCACATTGGGCTCTCTGCTCAGCAGGGAGTCTGAATCCCACCCCTCTCTCTGTCTCCTTCTCTGCCTACTTGTTATCTCTCTCTCTGTCAAATAAATAAATAAAATCTTAAAAAAAAAGAAGACTTACCTCTAGTCTTTTGTAGATACTCTTTATCAAGTTGAGGTAGTTGCTCTCTACTTCTAGCTTATTGAGAGTTTATTTTTATTTTTTGTCATGAATGGGTAGGGAAGATAATATCCCTGCTCAACCACTAGAAGAAGGTATGGCTTTTCTGTTGGTGTTTGTCCGGAGTAGTGTTGGTATTGACAAAAATTGTGTTATTAGGTCATCTCCTAGTTTTTTGGTTAGGGGGAACAGGCTCCCCTCCCCTCTCCTGGGGCTATTTTAAAAAATCTGATGGTTCTGAGTTGGAGCCTCTTAAAGCACCTTTTCTGGGATATATGAAGGCCAAAAAGGGCCTGATGGCTTGACAGGTAAATTCTACCAAACATTTATTTTTTATTTTATTTTTTAAAAGATTTTATTTATTTATTTGACAGAGAGATCACAAGTAGGCAGAGCAGCAGGCAGAGAGAAAGGGGGAAGCAGGCTCCCTACTGAGCAGAGAGCCTGATGCAGGGCTCAATCCCAGGGCCCTGAGATCATGACCTGAGCTGAAGGCAGAGGCTCAACCCACTAGGCCACCCAGGCGTCCCTCTACCAAACATTTAAAGAAGAATTAATATCTATTCTTCTCAAACTATTAAAAAAAATGGAAGGAAGACATTCAAATTCATACCATGAGGCCAACATTACCCTGATGCCAAAACCAGACAAAGTCTCCATTAAAAAAGAGAACGATAGGCCAATATCCTCTATAAACATAGATGTAAAAATACTATGTCAGCTAACTGAACATAATAAAAAAATTCTTTTTTTTAAAAAAAAAATTATTTATTTATTTATTTGATAGACAGAGATTACAAGTAGGCAGAGAGGCAGGCAGAGAGGGAGAGAGGAGGAAGCAGGCTTGCCTCCGAGCAGAGAGCCCGATGTGGGGCTGGATTCCAGGACCCTGAGATCATGACCTGAGCTGAAGGCAGAGGCTTTAAACCACTGAGCCACCCAGGTGCCCCCATAATAAAAAAATTCTTCTTTATTTTTTTAATCTTTTTTTTTTATTCGTTTATTTGCTTATTTACAGCATGACAGTGTTCATTGTTTTGGCATCATACCCAGTACTCCATGCAGTACGTGCCCTCCCTATTACCCACCACCTGGTTCCTCAACCTCCCACCCCACCCCCGCCCCCTCCCCCCCGCCCCTTCAAAACCCTCTGGTTGTTTTTCAGAGTCCATAGTCTCTCATGGTTCATCTCCCCTTCCAGTTTCCCTCAACTCCCTCTCCTCTCCATCTCCCCATGTCCTCCATGTTCTTTGTTATGCTCCACAAATAAGTGAGACCATATGATACTTGACTCTCTCTGCTTGACTTATTTCGCTCAGCATAATCTCTTCCAGTCCCGTCCATGTTGCTACAAAAGTTGGGTATTCATCCTTTCTGATGGAGGCATAATACTCCATTGTGTATATGTACCACATCTTTCTTATCCATTCATCCGTTGAAGGCATCTTGGTTCTTTCCACAGTTTGGCGACCGTAGCCATTGCTGCAATAAACATTGGGGTACAGATGGCCCTTCTTTTCACTACATCTGTATCTTTGGGGTAAATACCCAGCAGTGCAATTGCAGGGTCATAGGGAAGCTCTATTCTTAATTTCTTCAGGAATCTCCACACTGTTCTCCAAAGTGGCTGCACTAACTTGCATTCCCACCAACAGTGTAAGAGGGTTCCCTTTCTCCACATCCTCTCCAACACACGTTGTTTCCTGTCTTCCTCATTTTGGCCATTCTAACTGGTGTCAGGTGGTATCTCAATGTGGTTTTAATTTGAATCTCCCTGATGGCTAGTGATGATGAACATTTTTTCATGTGTCTGATAGCCATTTGTATGTCTTCATTGGAGAAGTGTCTGTTCATATCTTCTGGCCATTTTTCGATATGATTATCTGTTTTGTTTGTGTCGAGTTTGAGGAGTTCTTTATAGATCCTGGATATCAACCTTTTGTATGTACTGTCATTTGCAAATATCTTCTCCCATTCCGTGGGTTGCCTTTTTGTTTTGTTGACTGTTTCCTTTGCTGTGCAGAAACTTTTGATCTTGATGAAGTCCCAAAAGTTCATTTTTGCTTTTGTTTCCTTGGCCTTTGTAGACATATCTTGAAAGAAATTGCTGGGGCTGATATCGAAGAGGTTACTGCCTATGTTCTCCTCTAGGATTCTGATAGATTCCTGTCTCACGTTGAGGTCTTTTATCCATTTCGAGTTTATCTTCGTGTACGGTGTAAGAGAATGGTCAAGTTTCATTCTTCTACATATCGCTGTCCAGTTTTCCCAGCACCATTTATTGAAGAGACTGTCTTTTTTCCATTGAATATTTTTTCCTGTTTTGTCGAAGATTATTTCACCATAGAGTTGAGGGTCCATATATGGGCTCTCCACTCTGTTCCACTGGTCTATGTGTAGTTTTTATGCCAGTACCATGCTGTCTTGTTGATCACAGCTTTGTAGTAAAGCTTGAAATCGGGTAATGTGATGCCGCCAGTTTTGTTTTTGTTTTTCAACATTTCCTTAGCAATTCAGGGTCTCTTCTGATTCCATACAAATTTTAGGATTATTTGCTCCAGCTCTTTGAAAAATACTGGTGGAATTTTGATCGGAATGGCATTAAAAGTATAGATTGCTCTAGGCAGTATAGACATTTTAACAATGTTTATTCTTCCAGTCCAAGAGCATGGAACAGTCTTCCATCTTTTTGTGTCTTCTTCAATTTCTTTCATGACTGTTCTGTAGTTCCTCGAGTACAGGTCCTTTACCTCTTTGGTTAGGTTTATTCCCAGGTATTTTAGGGTTCTTGGTGCTATAGTAAATGGAATCAATTCTCTAATTTCCCTTTCTGTATTTTCATTGTTAGTGTATAAGAAAGCCACTGATTTCTGTACATTGACTTTGTATCCTGCCACGTTACTGAATTGCTGTATGAGTTTTAGTAGTTTGGGGGTAGAGTCTTTGGGGTTTTCCATATAAAGAATCATGTCATCTGCGAAGAGAGAGAGTTTGACTTCTTCCTTGCCAATTGGGATACCTTTCATTTCTCTTTGTTGTCTGATTGCCGTTGATAGGACTTCTAATACTATGTTGAACAAGAGTGGTGAGAGTGGGCATCCTTGTCGTGTTCCTGATCTCAACGGGAAGGTTGCAAGCTTTTTCCCATTGAGGATGATATTTGCTGTGGGTCTTTCATAGATAGATTTTATGAAGTTCAGGAATATTCCCTCTATCCCTATACTTTGAAGCGTTTTCATCAGGAACGGATGCTGGATTTTGTCAAATGCTTTTTCTGCATCAATTGAGAGGACCATGTGGTTCTTCTCTCTTCTCTTATTGATTTGTTCTATCACATTGATTGATTTGCGAATGTTGAACCAGCCTTGCAACCCGGGGATGAATCCCACCTGGTCATGGTGGATAATCTTTTTAATATGCTGCTGGATCCTGTTTGCTAGGATCTTGTTGAGAATCTTTGCATCCATATTCATCAGTGATATTGGTCTGAAATTCTCCTTTTTGGTAGGGTCTTTGCCTGGTTTGGGGATCAGGGTAATGCTGGCTTCATAAAAAGAGTCTGGAAGTTTTCCTTCTGCTTCAATTTTTTGGAACATCTTCAGGAGAATTGGTGTTATTTCTTCTTTGAAAGTTTGGTAGAATTCCCCAGGGAATCCGTCAGGTCCTGGGCTCTTGTTTTTTGGGAGGTTTTTGATCACTGCTTCAATCTCATTACTAGATATCGGTCTATTCAGGTTGTCAATTTCTTCCTGGTTCAATTTTGGGAGTTTGTAGTTTTCCAGGAATGCATCCATTTCATCTAGGTTGCTTAGCTTATTGGCATATAACTGTTGGTAATAATTTCTGATGATTGTTTCTATTTCCTTGGTGTTAGTTGTGATCTCTCCCTTTTCATTCATCATTTTATTAATTTGGGCTTTCTCTCTTTTCTTTTGGATTAGTGTGGCCAATGGTTTATGGATCTTATTGATTCTTTCAAAAAACCAGCTTCTGGTTTCATTGATACGTTCCACTGTATCTCTGGTTTCTACCTCATTGATCTCTGCTCTAATCTTGATTATTTCCCTTCTTGCATGTGGAGTTGGTTTGATTTGTTGTTGATTCTCCAGTTCTTTAAGGTGTAGAGACAGCTGGTGTATTCTGGATTTTTCAATGTTTTTGAGGGAGGCTTGGATGGCTATGTATTTCCCCCTTTGAATCGCCTTTGCTGTATCCCATAGGTTTTGGACCGAAGTGTCTTCATTCTCATTGGTTTCCATGAATTGTTTAAGTTCATCTTTGATCTCCTGGTTGATCCAAGCATTCTTAAGCAAGGTGGTCTTTAGCTTCCAGGTGTTTGAGTTCCTTCTGAACTTTTCCTTGTGATTGAGTTCCAGTTTCAAAGCATTGTGGTCTGAGAATATGCAGGGAATAATGTCAGTCTTTTGGTATCAGTTGAGTCCTGCTTTGTGACCCAGTATGTGGTCTATTCTGGAGAAGGTTCCATGTGCACTTGAGAAGAATGAGTATTCTGTTGTTTTAGGGTGGAATGTTCTCTATATGTCGATGAGGTCCATCTGGTCCAATGTTTCATTCAATGCTCTTATTTCTTTATTAGTTTTCTGCTTCGATGATCTGTCTATTTCTGAGAGAGGCGTATTAAGATCTCCTACTATTATTGTATTCATATCAATATGACTCTTTATCTTGATTAATAGTTTTCTTATGTAATTGGGTGCTCCCATATTGGGGGCATAGATATTCACAATTGTCAGATCATCTTGGCTGATAGTCCCTTTAAGAATTATGTAGTGTCCTTCTGTATCTCTGACTGCAGTCTTTAGTTTAAAATCTAATTTATCTGATATGAGAATCGCTACTCCGGCCTTCTTTTGAGGCCCATTGGCATGAAAGATGCTTCTCCATCCCTTCACTTTCAGTCTGGGTGGATCTTTAGGTTCAAAATGGGTCTCTTGTAGACAACATATGGATGGGTCCTGTCGTTTTATCCAATCTGCAACCCTGTGTCATTTTATGGGCGCATTTAGGCCATTCACATTGAGAGTGATTATTGAGAGATAGGTTTTTATTGACATCGTGTTGCCTTTGAAGTCTTTCTGTCTGTAGATTGTTTCTATATTTCTGTTCAATGATATTCTTAGGATTTTTTCTCTTTTATATGACCCCCCTTAATATTTCCTGCAGTGTCGGCTTGGTGGTTGCATAGTCTTTTAAGCCTTACCAGTCTTGGAAACTCTTTATCTCTCCATCCATTTTAAATGTCAGTCTTGCTGGATAGAGTATTCTTGGTTGCATGTTCTTCTCATTTAGTACTCTGAATATATTTTTCCAGGCCTTCCTGGCTTTCCAGGTCTCTGTGGAAAGGTCTGACATTATTCTAATGGGCTTTCCTCTGTACATAAGGAGCTTTTTTGTCCTAGCTGCTTTTAAGAGGGTCTCTCTTGAAACACAATTCCTCATTCTAACTATAAGGTGTTGTGAGGACCTTTGAGAATTTAAAATCTTGGGAGGAAATCTCTCTGCCTCTAGTACATGAACGTTGTTTCCATTTGTGAGATTGGGAAAATTTTCATAGACAACTTCTTCCACTATATGTTCTAGCTTCTTTCTTTTTCCTCCCCTTCAGGGATTCCAATAATTCTGACGTTGGAATGTTTCATGGCATCATTTATTTCCCTGATTCTGTTTTCGTGGCTTCTGAGTTGTTTGTTCCAGGCTTCCTCCTGATCCTTTCTCTCTATCTGTTTGTCCTCCAGATCACTAATTCTGTCTTCTGCCTCACTTACCCTAGCTCTTAGAGAATTTAGATTAGATTGGAACTCATTGAGAGCATTTTGAACATCATCCCTTGTGGCTTTCAGTTCTGCCCTCATCAATTCTGTTTGGTCATCCATGGCTTTCTCCAACCTAGCTATTGCCTGGATAATTGTTAGTCTGAATTCCTTTTCTGACATACTGTCTATGTCGATAGCCATTAGCTCTGTTGGAGAAGGCCCATCCTCTGTATTTTTCTTCTGTTGGGTATTCCTCCTCCTAGTCATTTTGGTAAGAGATGACTGAACAGATGCAGCTGGACTTATCGATTGTGGTGCAGTTAATGTGCACCCTGGAACGCTTCTGTGCAATCAGGATTCCCCACCCAAATGAGAGAAAAAAGAAAAGAAAAAGACATAGAGAAGAAGAAAGAAAAAAAAAGGGAAAAGAAAAAAGGAAAAAAAAAGAGAGAGAGAGAGATAGGGAAAAAAGGGAAGATAAAAGAGAAGGCTCAGCCCAAATGGGCCACAAGGTAAGATTTGTGAAGTATACAAACAATAACAGACAAACAAAAAGACTGATAAAAGTATGTGACAAGAGAACTAAATATATATATATATATATATATATATATATATATATATGCAAAAAAAAGGGAAGAACCTCATCAGAAAGAACCCCAAGTATAAGGTTTATATATTATCAGGACAAACACAAATTCACAGAAACACTGACAGAAGGAAAAATTGGGAGAGTGGTTATAAATTCTCAGTGTGGGTGAGGAAGGTTATTTTGATTCTTCCTGAATGTATCTTGATGTTTTTGTTAAGGGACCCAACTTTCCTAAGTTACAGGGGGATTGGAAACTGGTTTGCCTATAGGGGTAGCATTGATTGGGGAAAGGGGATTACCTTGGAGTTTAACTCTATATGTATAGTAGAAAATAAAAATTAAAAAAGAATAAACTAGACTAAACTAAGTTAAAGTTAAAAAAGAATTAAAGAATAGAAAAGCAAAAGAAAAACACAGGTGTATTATCAAAAAGTTCAGGTTAGAAGGTTATTAAAGAATTTGATGTACTGGACATCTCAGTGTGGTGGTAAATAGGTTAAAAAATTATCTGTATGTATATATTAAAAAAAAAGAACCAGAATATTGGTAAAGAGTTAAAAATAAAAGTTGTATTTATGAAGTAGTGGTGGTTGTTCTCTTGTAGTCTTTTTTTTTTTTCTTTCTTCGTGGTTGGTTTTCTGGGGGAGGGGCCTGCCACGTGGGTTTTCAGACAATTACGTTCCCTGAGTTAGGTCCTCCAGCTCCCTTCAAGGGGGTGGGCTCTGAGGAAACTGTTTTTTTCAGGCTTTTGTTCTCTGGGGGTTTTTATGTTCTTTCATCTGCTTTCTCTCACCTTGACAGCTTTTGATGGTTTTTGGAGGTTTAGAGGAGAGCAAACTACACCCCGACCTCCCTCTCAGAGAGAAGCCTCAGAATGTTTTGCAAGAGCTGCTGGCAGAGTCGGTTCTGAGTCACTGTCCCTGGGGATGCAGGAGCTCCTCGTTGTACCCAAAACCAGGGCAGCGGTGGCTGTCTGGGCAGCTCCAGACCGCCAGAGAGGTTCGGAGCAGAGATTGCACACTGAGATTTTCCCGCTGTCCCGGGCTGGGAATGTCTGGTTTTTCTGGATGCCAGAGCTCCAGGATAGCGCCTATGAGCACCTATCCCAAGGGAGGGCGTGGGTCGCGCGCATTTCAGGATTGCCGTCTGGCCAGTTTCCCAGCCCCTCGCAGGAGCCAGACCCCACTCGTTCTTGGGCACACTGGCGTTCAGGCGCACTGGCGGCTCAGGGACAGAGACCTGATTTCTCCACCGCACTCTCTCTGGCTCAGCGCCAGGGGAGGCTGTCCTGGGTCCGGGGACTTAGGTCCCTGACCCTAACCACCCAGGTTCCCACTATTTCCCCCCGCGATCCTTTGCTCTTTATTTTTTGAGTGCTTTCAACAAGACTCCAAGTTAATGCTGGTCCCCAGATGCAGGGCACTCTCATATTGGGGTATTACTTTCCAATCGGTCACCTCTGGTGGCTCCCTCCCCCTTTTGCTTCTTTTCCGATATCAGTCCGACGCTCCCAGTCTGCTTTACCTGCCACTGGTGTCTTCTGCTCCTGTAGAGATCCAGACGTGTATAATTCTGATCTCAGGCTGATTTCATGGGTGGTCGGAGTTCTTTGGTAGGTAATCAGCTCACTTTAGGGTACAGGTTGAAATGGTGCCTCCTCCTATTTCCCCGCCATCTTTGTATCTCCCCCCAGACAAAATCATTTTTATAACATCTGTCCATCTACATACTTCTACTTTCCCTTCAGGCTAAACTTGGATCCCATGGTTATTTTCTCAGTTGGAAGTGAAGGAAAATAAAGAATAATGGGAAAGGAGTTACAGAAGCTAGAATAAAGTGAGACTATATATTTTAATGCTAAGGTGAAGTCTTCTTTATATGGGATTTTAATTTTTTTCAGTGCCAGCTTCATGGTGCAGAAATACTTATCACACCCGAGCAAGTCCTAATGCCAACATCATGGTGGGAAGGGAGTAGGAGAGCGCCTGGTATGTAGTTTGATTGAAAGGCTTACAAAGTGGACAGTCAAAGAAATGGGGTGAACTAACTCTACATTGCATCTAGCATAAGAGGTGGTGAACTGGTACCAAGAGATGTTTCAAATTGTCCTTAGTGTAGTTTCTCTTTTATGAGTAGTGTTTTCATAGCTGTCCAACACCCAGCATTTCTTTATGTTTTAAATGATAACCTTGAGATCTCATTTATCTTGGCTATTTTTCAGCATTCCTTGTGCTTTGAGTGTTTATCCAGTTAGAGTAAGTGAAGGAATAGTTTTTAAGGTTGTATTTGTGGTTATCAGACCATGGAGGGTTAAAGCAAATATCAGCTTGTGGATTCTCCTCTGCAAAATATTGCTCTTTTTGCCATTCCATCCCTTTGCCACTCTTGAAAAATCAGGCTACACCTATACCCAGGATGTAGACAGTAGGAATATTTTGGCTTGTAGTGTATCTGGTTAATATGATCTATTCCTCGAATGGCTCCAATTTCTAATATTGTATCCCCAAGGAAGAAGGCTAAGTTAAGGCCTGAGGAAAGGTAAATCCTTTCAGAGATCACAAGTGTCCTAAATATGATCTATGATATTGTGGGAGAGGGTGTAGGGGATGCTAATTTGAAGAGGAAGTGGGGGAAGGAGAGTAGCACTCAGCATTGTGTGGAGCTGTTGGGTAACTAATAATACTTTGAGAACCACCTGTCCCTCATGGAATTTCCATAAAAGTAAGGCAACAATGGCAACAGAGATCCAGAACACATCAGTTCTGATCTAGAAGTTCACTAATATCACACCAATACCCATCCGTCCATGTGAGGAAAAGCATTGTAATGTTAGTAGCTTCCAACTTGGGACAAGGAGGGGAAGCTGAAGGCAAAGCATAATTTATTTTATTTGGGTGTCTTTGTATCTTTTTTATTCTTGCATTGAAAAAAAGAAACCTTTTCCATTTTAATATATATATATATATATATATATATATATACACACATATATATACACACACACACACATATATATATTCCCACACACATATGTTTTATATATATATATTATCTATAATATAAATATATAAGATGTGATATATATCACTTCTTATATATTGACCCATTGATGCACAATTGAGCCGTTTCCATAATTGGGATACTGTAGATAATACTGCATTACCATTTGAATTAGTAGTTTGGTACTCTTTTGGTAGATACTTAGTAGTACAATTGCTGGATAATGGGGTAGTCTATTTTTCACTTTTTGAGGAAATTCCATACTGTTTTCCAGAGGGGCTGAACCAGTTTGTATTCCCTGAAACAGTGTAAGAAGGTTACCTTTTCTCCACTTCCTCACCAATACCTGTTGTTTCCTGTATTGTTGATATTAGCTATTCTGACTGGCATGAGGGGATATGTCATTGTAGTTTTGATTTTTATTTGATGATGTGGGGTGTTGAACATCTTTTCATGTGTCTCTTGGTCATCTGTGTGTCTTCTTTGGAGAAATGGCTATTCATGTTTTCTGCCTATTCTTTCATTGGATTTTTCATTGCTTTGAGTGTTGAGTGTTATGCTTTGTATGTTTTGGATACTAACCCATTATCATATATATCACCATATAGTTGTGGGTTCATTTCTGAGTTTTCTATTCTGTTTCATTCATCTATGTGTTTGTCTTTGTGTCATTACCATACTGCTTTGATCACTATAGCTTTGTAATATAACTTGAAGTCTGGAATTGTGGTGCCTCCAGCTTTGCTTTTCTTTTTTATGGCTGCTTTGGCTATTTGGGACCTTTTGTGGTTCCATACATATGTTAGGATAGTTTGTTCTAGCCCTTTGAAAATACTGTTGGTGTTTTGGTAGGGGTTGTATTAAATGTGTAGATTGCTTTGGGTAATATAGACATTTTAACAATATTTGTTCTTCCAATCCTGGAGCGTGGAATGTCTTTTCATTTGTTTATGTCATCCTCAATTTCTTCATCAGTATTTTTTAGTTTTAAGAGTATAGGTCTTTAAACTCTGTCATTAGGTTTATTCCTAGGCATGCTGTTGATTTTTGGTGCAGTTTTAAATAGATTGATTCCTTAATTTCTCTTTCTGCTGCTTCATTATAGGTGTATAGAGATGCAACAGATTTCTGTACATTGATTTTGTATCCTGTGACTATGAATTTGTGTATCAGTTCTATCAATTTTTTGGTGGGGTCTTTCCTGTTTTCTGTATAGAGTATCCAGTCATATGCGAATAGTCAAAGTTTGACTTCTTCCCTGCCAATTTGGAAAACTTTTGTTTCTTTTAGTCATATGATTGCTGTGACTAGGACTTCCAGTACTATGTTAAATAATAGTTGTGAGTGTGCACATCCCTCTCTTGTACCTGACCATAGAGGCAAGCTCTCTTTCTTCCCAATGAGGATGATAATAACTCTGTTTTTCATATGTGGCCTTTATTATACAGGGATATGTTCCCTCTAAACTTACTTGGTTGAGGGTTTTTTTCAGGAATGGCTGCTCTAACTTGTCAAATGATTTTTCTGCATCTATTGAAAGGATCATATGGTTCTTATCCATTTTTTATTAATATGTTATATTACATTGACTGATTTGTGGATATTGAACAGCACATGCAACCCAGGAATAAGTCCCTCTTGATCATGGTAAATAATTCTAATGTATTTGTGGATTTGGTTTGCTATTACTTTTATGCATCCGTGTTCATCAGGCATATTAGCCTATAGTCTTTTTCAGAAGAGTCTTTGATTTTGGTTTTAGGGTATGGTGGCCTCATTGAATGACTGGGAAGCTTTCCTTGCTTTTCTGTTTCTTTGGAATGGTTTCAGAAGTGAGTTTAACTGTTCTTTAAATGTTTGGTAGAAGTTGCCCGTGAATCCATCTGGGCCAGGACTTTTGTTTGTTGGGAGATTCTTTTTTTTTTTTTTAAAGATTTTATTTATTTATTTGACAGAGAAAGATCACAAGCAGGCAGAGAGGCAGGCAGAGAGAGAGGAGGAAGCAGGCTCCCTGCCGAGCAGAGAGCCAGATGTGGGACTCGATCCCAGGACCCTGAGATCATGACCTGAGCTGAAAGCAGCGGCTTAACCCACTGAGCCACCCAGGCATCCATGTTGGGAGATTCTTGATTATTGATTCAAGTTCACTGCTGGTTATCATTCCATTCAAGTTTTCTATTTCTGTCTGTTTCAGTTTTGGTAGTTTCTATGTTTCTAGTCATTTT
The DNA here is from genome assembly GCF_922984935.1 of Meles meles. NCBI lineage: Eukaryota > Metazoa > Chordata > Mammalia > Carnivora > Mustelidae > Meles > Meles meles. Next base: position 282 of record NW_025721599.1, on the reverse strand, counting down.
TCCATTTCTTCTAGGTTGTCCAATTTGTTGGCATATTGTTTCTCAGAATATTCTCTTACAATTATTTGTATTTCTGTGGGTTTAGTTTTTATCTCTCTTCTCATATATGTGATTTCATTTTTGGGGGGTCCTTTCTCTTTTCTTTTCAGTAAGTGTGGCTAAAAGTTTATCAATTTTATTAATCTTTTTTTTTTCCTGAAAAACCAGCTCCTGGTTTCATTAATTTGTTCTATTTTTTGTTAGATTCTATATCATTTTTTACTGTTCTAATCTTTATTATTT
>NW_025721598.1:0-18008 GCF_922984935.1 Meles meles | reverse complement strand
CCATATAATACTTGACTCTCCATGCTTGACTTATTTCCTCAGCATAATCTCTTCCAGTCCCGTCATTGTTGCTACAAAAGTTGGGTATTCATCCCTTCTGATGGAGGCATAATACTCCATCGTGTATATGGACCACATCTTCCTTATCCATTCATCCGTTGAAGGGCATCTTGGTTCTTTCCACAGTTTGGCGACCGTAGCCATTGCTGCAATAAACATTGGGGTACAGATGGCTCTTCTTTTCACTACATCTGTATCTTTGGGGTAAATACCCAGCAGTGCAATTGCAGGGTCATAGGGAAGCTCTATTCTTAATTTCTTCAGGAATCTCCACACTGTTCTCCAAAGTGGCTGCACTAACTTGCATTCCCACCAACAGTGGAAGAGGGTTCCCCTTTCTCCACATCCTCTCCAGCACATGTTGTTTCCTGTCTTGCTAAATTTGGCCATTCTAACTGGTGTCAGGTGGTATCTCAATGTGGTTTTAATTTGAATCTCCCTGATGGCTAGTGATGATGAGCATTTTTTCATGTGTCTGATAGCCATTTGTATGTCTTCGTTGGAGAAGTGTCTGTTCATATCTTCTGCCCATTTTAGATAGGATTATCTGTTTTGTGTGTGTTGAGTTTGAGAAGTTCTTTATAGATGCTGGATATCAACCTTTTGTCCGTACTGTCATTTGCAAATATCTTCTCCCATTCCATGGGTTGCCTTTTTGTTTTGTTGACTGTTTCCTTTGATGTGCAGAAGCTTTTGATTTTGATGAATTCCCAAAAGTTCATTTTTGCTTTTGTTTCCTTGGCCTTTGGAGACATATCTTGAAAGAAGTTGCTGTGGTTGATATCGAAGAGGTTACTGCCTATGTTCTCCTCTAGGATTCTGATGGATTCCTGTCTCACGCTGAGGTCGTTTATACATTTGGAGTGTATCTTTGTGTACAGTGTAAGAGTATGGTCAAGTTTCATTCTTATACATACATCTGTCCAGTTTTCCCAGCACCATTTATTGAAGAGACTGTCTTTTTTTCCACTGTATATATTTTTTCCTGTTTTGTCGAAGATTATTTGACCATAGAGTTGAGGATCCATATCTGGGCTCTCTACTCTGTTCCACTGGTCTCTGTGTCTGTTTTTATGCCAGTACCATGTTGTCTTGGTGGTTACAGCTTGGTAGTAAATCTTGAAATCAGGCAATGTGATGCCACCAGTTTTATATTTGTTTTTCAACATTACCTTAGCAATTCGGGGTGTCTTCTGATTCCATACAAATTTTAATATTGTTTGCTCCAGTTCTTTGAAAAATACTGGTGGAATTTTGTTTGGAGTGGCATTAAAAGTATAGATTTAATCTAGCCAGTATAGAATTTTTAACAATGTTTTTTCTTCTGATCCAAAGCATGGAATGGTCTTCCATCTTTTTGTGTCTTTTTCAATTTCCTTCATGAGCGTTCTATACTTCCTTGAGTACAGATCCATTACCTCTTTGGTTAGGTTTATTCCCAGGTATCTTATGGTCCTTGGTGCTATAATAAATCAATTGATTCTCTAATTTCCCTTTCTGTGTTTCCATTGTTAGTGTATAAGAAAGCCACTGATTTCTATACATTGACTTCGTATCCTTCCACGTTACTGAATTTCTGTATGCATTCTAGTAGCTTGGGTGTGGAGTCTTTTGGTTTTCCATATAAAGAGTCATGTCATCTGTGAAGTGAGGGAGTTTGACTTCTTCCTTGCGAATTTGGATACATTTTATTTCTCTTTGTTGTCTGATTGCTGTTGCTGGGATTTCTAATACTATGTTGAACAAGAGTGGTGAGAGTGGGCATCCTTGTCGTGTTCCTGAACTCAACGGGAAGGTTGTGAGCTTTTCCACATTGAGGATGATATTTGCTGTGGGTCTTTCATACATAGATTTTATGAAGTTCAGGAATGTCCCCTCTATCCCTATACTTTGAAGTGTTTTAATCAGGAACGGATGCTGGATTTTTTCAAATGCTTTTTCTGTATCAATTGAGAGGACCATGTGTTTCTTCTCTCTCCTCTTATTGATTTGTTATATCACATTGATTGATTTGTGAGTTGAACCATCCTTGCAACCCAGGGATAAATCCCACCTGGCCATGGTGGATAAGCTTTTTAATGTGCTGTTGTATCCTGTTTGCTAGGATCTTGTTGAGAAGCTTAGCATCCATATTCATCAGTTATATTGGTCAGAAATTCTCCTTTTTGGTGAGGTCTTTGCCTGGCTTGGGGATCACGGAAATGCTGGCTTCATAAAAAGCGTCTGGACGTTTTCCTTCTGCTTCAAATTTTTGAAACAGCTTCAGGAAAATTGGTGTTATTTTTTCTTTGAATGTTTGGTAGAATTCCCCAGGGAATCCATCTGGTCCTGGGCTCCGGTTTTCTGGGTGGCTTTTAATCACAGTTTCAATCTCATTACTAGATATCGGTCTATTTTGGTTGTGGGAAGCCAAGGTGGGGTTCGAGACGAGAGCCAAACCAGGCTCTGACTTGTGCCTCCTCCAATGTCTCACTGCCTGATTCAAGGCAGAGTATAATGGCGTTGAGTTGCATTTGAGAAAGAGCCTGTGCCATGGTCTGCTTGCTTGCCTACGTGACTTCTCACATGCCCTCTAGATATTTGACCTTCAAAACAGCCCAGATGCACTCATTAATCTTCTAGTGGTTCTTGCTGTCCTGAGAAAAGCTATGAGATAATATTTCAAGTGTGTTTATTTTTTTTAATTTTTATTTATTTATTTTTTCAGCATAAGAGTATACATTGTTTTTGCACAAACCCAGTACTCCATTCAATACGTGCCCTCCCTATTACCCACCACTTGGTTCCCCCAATCTCCCACCGCTGCCCCTTCAAAACCCTCAGGTTGTTTTTCAGAGTCCATAGTCTCTTATGGTTCACCTCCCCTTCCAATTTCCCTCACCTTCCTTCTCCTCTCCATCTCCCAATGTCCTCCATGTCATTCGTTATGCTCCACAAATAAGTGAAACCATATGACACTTGACTCTTTCTGCTTGACTCAAGTGTGTTTCTAGTGGTGGATGTTTACCATCCACTACCTGGCGCTGGTATGTCTGTGGTGAAAAATATTATGAAGCTGGTGTGTGAACCTTTAATCCTGCAGCAACACTTAGATAAGTCACCCTTTCACTGTAAGACTTCTATATAGTCTCTTGTATTTACTAATAAAGCGGCATTTGGTGGAAATCATCCCCTGTGCTCCTCCTGCCCCATCTCTTTGTCTCTTTGATTTATTTTCACCATCCTCTTACCCTCGCATTCCTGATCGAGTTGTCATGCGGGCCGTGGCATTAGGTTGTCAATTTATTCCTGGTTCAATTTTGGGATTTTTATAGTTTTCCAGGAATGCATCTATTTCATCTAGGTTGCTTAACTTATTCACATATAACTGTTGATAATAACTTCTGAGGATTGTTTCTACTTCCTTGATGTTAGTTGTGATCTCTCCCTTTTCATTCATAATTTTATTATTTTGAGCTTTCTCTCTTTTCTTTTGGGTTAGTGTGGCCAATGGTTAATCAATATTATTGATTCTTTCAGAAAACCAGCTTCTGGTTTCATTGATACATTCTCTTGTATCTCTAGTTTCTACCTCATTGATCTCTGCTCTAATCTCGATTATTTCCCCTCATATGTGTGGAGTCGGTTTAATTTGTTGTTGATTCTCCAGTTCCTTAAGGTGTAGAGACAGCTGGTGTATTCCGGATTTTTCCATTTTTTTGAGGGAGGCTTCGGTGGCTATGAATTTCCCCCTTAGGACTGCTTTTGCTGTATCACTTAGGTTTTGGACCAAAGTGTCTTCATTCTCATTGGTTTCCATGAATTGATTAAGTTCATCTTTGACTTCCTGTTGATCCAAGCATTCTTAAGCAAGGTGGTCTTTAGCTTCCAGGTGTTTGAGTTCCTTCCAAACTTTTCCTTGTGATTGAGCTCCAGTCTCAAAGCACTGTGACTGAGAAATATGCAGGGAATCATCTCAGTTTTTGGTATCGGTTGAGTCCTGATTTGTGACCCAGTATGTGGTCTATTCTGGAGAAGGTTCCATGTGCACTTGAGAAGAATGAGTATTCTTTAGTTTTAGGGTGGAATGTTCTGTATATATCTATGAGGTCCATCTGGTCCAATGTGTCATTCAATGCTGTGGTTGCTTTTTTGATTTTCTGCTTCTATGATCTATTACTGAGTGAGGTGTGTTAAGATCTTCTACTATTAATGTATTCATAGAAATATGACTTTTTATCTTGATTAAGAGCTTTGTTATGTAATTGGAGGCACCTTTATTGGGGTTGTAAATATTTAGAATTGTTATATCATCTTGCTGGATAGTCCCTTTGAGAATGATATAGTGTCCTTCTGTATCTCTGACTGCAGTCTTTAGTTTAAAATCTAATTTATCTGATATGGGAATCGCTACCCGGCCTTCTTTTGAGACCCATTGGCATGAAAGATGCTTCTCCATCCCTTTGCTTTCAGTCTGTGTGTATCTTTAGGTTCAAAATGGGTCTCATGTATACAACATATTGGTGGGTCCTGTCGTTTTATCCAGCCTGCAACCCTGTGTCATTTTGTGGATGCATTTAGGCCACCACATTGAGAGTGATTATTGATAGATACATTTTTATTGACATCGTGTTAACTTTGAAGTCTTTCTTTCTTTAGATTGTCTCTGTATTTCTGTTCAATGACATTTTTAGGATTTTTTTCTCTTTTATAGCAGCCCCCTTAATATTTCCTGCAGTGTCGGCTTGGTGGTTGCATAGTCTTTTAATCCTGCTGATCTTGGAAAATTTTTATCTCTCCATCCATTTTGAATGCCAGTCTTGCTGGATAAAGTATTCTTGGCTGCATGTTTTTCTCATTTAGTGCCCTGAATATATCTTGCCAGCTCTTTCTGGCTTGAGAGGTCTGACGTTATTCTGATGGGCTTTCTTCTGTATGCAAGGAGCCTCTTTGTCCTAGCTGCTTTCAAGAGGGTCAGCCTACAATTGTAATTCTTCATTCTAACTATCAGGTGTCGTGAGGACTTTCAAGAATCTAAAATCTTGGGGGGGGGGCCTATCTGCCTCTAGTACATGTACACTCTTTCCATTCGTGAGATTGGGAAAATTTTCATAGACAACTTGTTCCACTATATCTTCTAGATTTTTTATTTCTCCTCCCCTTCAGGGATTCCAATCATTCTGATGTTGGAACATTTCATGGCATCATTTATTTCCCTGATTCTGTTTTTGTGGCTTCTGAAATGTTTGTTCCAGACTTCCTCCTGATCCTTTCTCTCTATCTGTTTGTCCTCCAGATCACTAATTCTATATTCTGTTTCAGTTACCCTAGCTTTTAGAGAATTTAGATTCGATTGGAACTCATTGAGAGCTTTTGAACATCATCCCTGGTGGCTTTCAGTTCTGCCCTAATCAATTCCATTTGGTCATCCATGGCTTTCTCCAACCTAGTTATTGCCTGGATGATTTTTAGCCTGAATTCCCTTCCTGACATATTGTCCATGTCGCTTGCCATTAGCTCTGTTGCAGAAGGCCCATCCTCTGTATTTTTCTTCTGTTGGGCATTCCTCCTCTTAGTCATTTTGTTGAGAGATGGCTGAACGGATATAGCTGGATGTATCGACAGTTGTGCAGTCAAGGTGCACCCTGGAACACTTCTGAGCCATCAGGTGTACCCACCCAAATGAGAGAAAAAAGAAAAGAAAAATAAAGAGAGAGAGAGAAAAAAGGGAAGAGAAAAGAGAAGGTTCAGCCCAAATTGTACCCAAGGTAAGATTTTTGAAGTATACAGACAAAAACAGACCAAAAAAATAAATAAAAAAGACTGATAAAGGTATATGACACGAGAAAACATATATATATATAGATAGATAGATAGATAGATAGATATAGATATATATAAAAGCAAATAAAGGGCAAACTTCATCAAAAAGAACCCCAAGTATATGATTTATATACTATCAGGACAAACACAAATACACAGGAACAATGGCCAAGATAAAGATGGGAGAGTGGCTATAAATTATCAGTGTGGGCTAGGAAGTTTATTTTGATTCTTCCTGGCTGTATCTTGATGTCTTTGTTAAAGGACTCAACTTTCCTTTGATTAAGGGGGATTAAAAATTGGTTTACCTATAGGGGTAGCATTGATTGGCGAAAGGGGATTACCTTGATGTTTAAGTCTATATGAATATTAGAAAACAAAAATAAAAAAGGAATAAACTAGACTAAAGTAAACTACAATTTAAGAAAAAATTTAAAAGAATAGAAAAGCAAAAGAAAAACACGGTTGTATGTATCAAAAATTTCAGGTTAGAAGGTTATTATGGAATTTGATGTACTGGACATCTCACTGTGATGGTAAATAGGTTAAAAAATTATCTATATAAAAAAGTGAACCAGAGTATTGGGAACACGTTAGAAATAAAAGTTGTATCTATGAAGTAGTGGTGGTTGTTGTCTTGTCATGTTTTTTTTTAATTTTTTTTCTTTCCTGGTTGGTTTTCTGGGATAGGGACCTGCCACGTGGGTTTTCAGTCAATGGTGTTCCCTGAGTTAACCCCCCCCCCCCCCAGCCAAGGGTTGGGCTCTGAGAAAACCGGTTTTTCAGGCTTTTGTTCTCTGGAGGTTTTTTTGTTTGTTCATCTGTTTTCTCTTGCCTTGACAGCTTTTGATGGTTTTGGAGGTTTAGAGGAAAGCAAACTGCACCCAACCTCCCTCTCAGAGAGAATTCTCAGTCTGTTCCCATTTGGGTCTCCAGAGCACTTTAACTTCCCCCTCGGCTGCTGGCAGAGCAGGTTCTGAGTCGCTTTCCCTGGGACCACAGGATCTCCTGCTTGTACCCAAAACCATGACAGCAGTGGCTCCAGACCGCCAGAGAGGTTCCAAGCAGCAATCGCACACTGAGAATTTCCTTCTGGCCTGGGCTGGGAGTGCCTGGTCTTTCCGGGTCTGAGAGCACCCGACTGGCGCCTTCACGTACCTCTCTCATGGGAGGGAATGGAGTACTTCTCAGTCTCTGATAGTATGGCATGGGTCTAAGAGTGCCAGGGTAGCACTTGTGTGCCCTCTCTCAGGGCAGGGTGTGGGACACGCGTGTCTCAGTCTCTGATGGCAGGGTCTGGTGTTCTGCATCTGGTGAGGCTCCCAGCCCCTCATGGGAGCTGGACACCAGGCGTTCTTGGGCACACCAAGACCTGGTTTCTCCGCCACACTCTTTCTGGCTCAGCGCCTGGGGAGGCTGTTCTGGGTCCAGGACTTAGGCCCCTGTCCTTAACTGCCCTGCTTCCGACAATTTCCCCCATGATCCTTTGCTCTTTTGAGTGCTTTCAACCAGATTCCAAGTTAATGCTGGTCCCCAGTTGCAGGGCACTCTCATATTGGGGTAGTACATTCCAATTGGCAGCCTCTGGTGGCTCCTTCCCCCTTTCGTTTATCTTCTGATATCAGGCCAGCATTCCCACTCTGCTTTACCTCCTCACTGGCGTCTTCTGCCCCTGTAGAGATCCAGTCGTGTATAATTCTGATCTCAGGCTGATATCATGGGTGATCGGAGTTCTTTGGTAGGTAATCAGCTCCCTTTAGGGAACAGGTTGAAATGGTGCCTCCTCCTACTTCCCCACCATCTTGTCTCTCTAAATGTTAATTTTAATGTATCTAATTATTTTTAAGAAGCTTAATTCTTTAGCCATCCTAGAAAATTGTTTTGTTCGTTGTGTTTCTTCAAATATTATTCTTTGAACACATTTAAGGAAGCAGAAATTTTATGAAAAATAATGGAAGATTTTATATCCAATGAACAATAATATTAATTCTGAATTTGAATGAAGATTTCCAATAATGGTCTTTAATGTGTGCCAAAGGATGTAGAAACCTGAAACCTTGTTACCATGGCATAGAATTGATTCCTCTGGCTCAAGGTATCACTATCAAAAACACTTGAATAAATTAAAAAATTGAAAATGTTAAAGTATTTTATAGCTGCTAATTATATGATACTTGTAAGCAAGTGCATTTGAGTGCTTGTAGCTCTTCCATTTCAGTTTTTAACTCTAGATGCAAGAAATTTGAAACACAAATTCCAAGTATTAGGTGTTGTATATATTTGAGAAATAACTTTACCAACTACATAAAACTTGTAAACTATTATTAGTAAAGACTATGGAAATTATATTTTAGGCACATTACCTAAAAAGAAAACTAATTGTTCTAAAAAGTTTTAAAGTGATTTTTGTTGTTGTTGTTGATGTTGTTGAAGATAGAGTTTTTTTTGTTGTTGTTGTTGTTGGAAAAATTGGACAGCCACATGCAGAAGAATGAAACTGGACAATTTCTTTGCACTACACACAAAAATAGGGTCAAACTGGATGACAGACCTAAATGTGAGACAGGAATCCATCAAAATCCTTGAGGAGAACATAGGCAGCAACCTCTTCGACTTTAGCCACAGCCACTTCTCACCAGACATGTCTCCAAATGCAAGGGAAACAAAGGCAAAAATGAACTACTGAGACTTCATCAAGATGAAAAAAAAAAAAAAAAACTTTTGCACAGCAAAGGAAACAGTCAACAAAACCAAAAGACAACTGACAGAATGGGAGAAGATATTCACAAATTAAGGGTTAGTATCTCAAATATATAAAGAATTTATGAAACTCAGTGAGTTTCATGGAACAAATAATCTAATCAAGAAATGAGCAGAAGACATAAACAGACATTTCTGCAAAGAAGACATCCAAAAAGCAACAGACAAATGAAAAACTGCTCAATATCACTTGGCATCAAGGAAACACAAATCAAGACAATGGGATATGACCTCATCTCAGTCAGAATGGTAAAATTAAGTCAGAAAATGACAAATGTTGTCCAGGATGTGGAGAAAGGGGAATCCGCCTACACTGTTGGTGGGAATGCAAGATGGTGCAGCCTCTTTGGGACAGAACATGGAGGTTCCTCAAAAAGTTGAAAATAGAGATACCCTATCACCCAGCAATTGCCCTACTGAGTATTTACCCCACATATGTAGTGATCCAAAGGGACATCTTCTTCCCAATATTTATAACAGCAATGTCCACAATAGCCAAACAGTGGAAAGAGCTCAGATGTCCATCACCAGATAAATGGATAAAGAAGATGTGATTACACACACACACACACACACACACACACACACACACACCACAATGGAATGTTACACAGCCATAAAAAATGAAATCTTTCCATTTACAATAATATGGATGGAACTAGAAGATATTATGCTAGGTGAAATAAATTAATCAGAGAAAGATAATTATCATACGATCTCAATGATACGTGGAATTTAAGAAACAAGGCAGAGGTTCATAGACGAAGAGAGGAAATAAATGGATCAAGACAAAATCAGAGAGGGAGACAAAGTATAAGAGAGTCTTAACCTCAGGTAACAAACTGAGGGTTGTTAGATGGGAGGGCAGTGGTCGAATGAGGAGACTGAATGACGGACATTGGGAAGGATATGTGTTATGGTAAGTGCTGTGTGTTGTGTAAGACTGATGAATCACAGACTTGTACCCCTGAAACAAATAATACATTATATGTTAACAATACAAATAAAAAATAAAAATTTTTGAAATAAAAAAATCTTTGTAATAATATAGCTCAATACCACATTTTGTTTTATTTTGTCTCATTTTGTTTTACATGCCTGGGTGTTGTAAATGGAACCATGAAACGTATTATTATAGTCATAAAATTGAGGGGTGATACATACGTTTCTTAATTACTTTAGAGTGTCCATATTCTATTCAGTTTTATTGCAATAAAAAATATTGAGAATTGGTTTTCTGACATTGTTTTCCAAAACGCTGCATGATCTTTGTTTTACAATAATGAACTAATCAAGTGTGTTAAGAGGAAAATTAATCCGTACTTTCAAAACTGTCTGATTTTTCACAAGTTGGACACAGCCCCATTATAAAATATAGCTATGTAACCATGTCCGTGGGTTCGAAAGGCCCCACATATTCCAAATATACCTTTCCTCCGTCCAGTCCATCCTGGTGTCAAGGCATGGTCCATTCAATTTAGATCAACACCATCTACTTCACCATCTTCGCTCACTTCGTCTCTCTACTTGCAGTGCTGTACTTTCCCAAATGACCACTAATTTAACATTTCTAAAGAGCAGATCTAATCATTTTGCTTCTGTTTGTAGAACTCTGGGTCACAGAAGGGCAAGAAAGAAGTCTATAAAATAAAGTAAGAAGGAATGAACGATTGGAACATTTATCCCTTATACTTTGCCAACATTCAGACCTTTGCACATGTTGTGCCTTTTCTGTGGTATATTGTCCCTGAGAAAGTCCCCTCTGCCACAGTCTCCTGTACTCATCTGAGGGAACATCTAGTCAACATTTGCACTGAGTTCCAGAGGCTGATCTCAGTCCCCTTTTTTGACCAAATTCTTGTACCGCAGATAAAAGGGATGTGTCCTTATGAGCCATACACTTTCCGCATTAGCATCATATATAAGATATTAGGTTTATCATACATTGTATAGTACCTCTTTCCATATAAAACTATACAGATTCAAATTCCTTGAAAACAACAACCATATAGTGCTCAGATTTTAAACTCATTTAGCTGTTATTTTGGATTATAAGAGTTTAAATGTTTATTGAATAAATGACTAAATTTGAATATTTGATATCATGCTTCTCTTATTTTGTCTAATAAATTACATACTTCAAAACTCTGTTCAGACATCACCTCAAGCAGGGTACCTCCCCTAAATCTTCCTTCCATTCTGAGTTCACATTTGTCCCACAGTTTCTTATGCAAGCATAGATACTAAACCTAAAGTTTAACCACTAGGTGCTTTCAGTTTTGGACCAGGTCCACATAGTGCATATCATTGTGGTCTATCATATTAAGGGATGATAGAAGGTAGGAAGATGACAGGATTGTCACAGTAATAATTAGTCACATTGAAATGAGCACATTTTATAAGATTGTCACTTACACTGTCAACAAACAGAATACAAAGCTTATAAATGTAGGACAAGTGATATTTTAACTGTTTGTGTGGAAAAATTTTACACTTACATAAAAGTAGTATGAATAAGAATGGTGTAAACCACAGCCACATACCTTTTACCCAGACTCAACAGTTAGCTTTTTTTTTAACCTCTTTCTTTACATCACCCTTCTCTCACTCCCTCATTTCAATCAATTACATAGAATCACATGATTTTCTTTCTCTAAATATTTTAATTATGTATTTCCTAAGAATATGGGTGTTCTACAGTGTCAGAGTGTATTTATCAACTTCAATAAATATAACATCACTATAATATAATTGTATATATGTTTTGAAAGAATAAGAATTAGAAAATTAAAGATATTTTTTAAAAAATTAAAAAGAGGTTTCTTTTTTTTAATACAGAGAGGCAATATTTAAAAGTTTCCTACTCCATGGTTTCTTTTAAAAAAATATTTTACTTATTTGAGAGAGAGAGAATGAGTGGGTGGAAGGGGCAGAAGGAGAAGCAGACTCCTCACTGAGCAAGAAGCCCAGTGTATGGTTTGATCCCAGAACTCTGGGATCATGACCTGAGCCAAAGGCAGATGCTTAACCTACTGAACCATCCAGGTGCCCCTACTTTGTAGTTTCTTAAAAGACAGGTCCCACATTCAACATTTTCTTCAGAGCTCCCATAACATTCTTATTTCTTAGACTATAGATCAAAGGGTTGAGCACAGGAGTGAGTATGGTGTAAAAGACAGATACCATGATGTCCTTCTCTGGTGTATGGTAGGATTTGGGGAGCATGTAAGTATAAATGGCAGCCCCATAGAAGAGGATGACCACAGTCATGTGGGAAGAACAAGTGACAAAGGCCTTCTTCTGTCCTTCTGCTGAGTTCATCCTATGGATGGTGATGAGGATAAAGTAGTAAGAGCCTGAAATGACTATCACAGGAATGAGAAGCATAAGGACACAGCACAGGTACATGAAAATCTCATAGATGGAAGTGTCCGAACAAGAGAGTTTCAATACAGCAGGGACTTCACAGAAAAAATGATGTATCTCCCGAGATCTGCAGAAGGGGAAGGTCATGGTGATGGGAGTAAACAAGAAGCCATCCACTGAGCCCAGGAACCAGCAGCCAGATGATAGAAGGTGTAACACGCGATGGTTCATGAGGACAGGGTAATGAAGAGGATGGCAGATGGCCACATAGCGGTCATAGGCCATAGAGGCTAGAAGAAAAAATTCTGAACCTGCTAGTGTCAGATAGAGAAACATTTGTATCCCACATTCTATGTCTGAGATCTTGTTCATACCCATGACTTGGTCCATGAGCATCTTGGGCACAGTAACAGAAATATACATCATGTCCATGAGAGATAGCTGGCTAATGAAAAAATACATGGGGGTGTGGAGGTGGGCATCGGAATGTATCAATAGTATCAAGATGGTGTTTCCAGACACGGCCATTAGGAAAAGCACGAAAATGACCAAACAAAGGAGAGCTGGGTGTTTGGATTCACTGAAGATTCCCACCAGGATGAAATCTGATCTCCCAGTATGGTTAGCTAGCCAGTTGGCGTTCTCCATGTGATTTCACCTGGGCAACCTAGGGAAGTTTTGGGATTAATGAATCAATCACGAACCACCACCCACTGAAATGAATGTGTTGAGAGAGAAAGAGAGAATGAGAACCCAATTATGTTATTAGAAAAAAATTCCATGGTTTTATGGATTTAGAGAATACAAATTATCTGTAATTATATAAATTTACCATTTGGGAGGTTGCATTGTTCATTGTATCGTGAGTTTTCCTTTTTCTATAGTATCCTTTACCAATAAGCATGTACAATTTTTTAGGTTAGCTGTTGCCCTAACCAAACACAAAAAATGAATCAAAATGTAAAATTTATATATATATATATTTATATATATATATTTATATATATATACACATATATGTATATTTATATATATACATATATGTGTGTGTATGTATATATGTATACAAATATATGTATACATATGTATATATGTATTTAAATGTGTGTGTGCATATATATACGTATGTATATATATGTGTGCATATATATATGCATACACACACACACACACACACACACACACACACACACACAAATCTCCCCTTCTAGAATTTTTATTGTAGATAATCAAAATATCATTAATCTCTCTGGTCTAAGAATCCAACTGAGATTTTTTTTTTTTTTAAATTTCATTTATTTGACAGAGGGAGAGCACAGCAGGGAGAGCGGCAGGCAGAGGGAGAGGGAGAAGCAGACTCCCTGCTGAGCAGGGAGCCCAATACAGAACTCAATCCCAGGACCCCAGATCATGACCCAAGACAAAAGTAGATGCCCAGCTGACTGAGTCACCCAGATGTCCCTTCAACTGAGATCTTAAAAACTCTTTAAGGTGCATTCTATATAAGAAAAAAAATCATTAAAAATTTTATATAAGAAAAAATAATTTCACATTGCACAGAATTATCAAATCATTACTTTGTACAATGGAAACTAGTATAATTATATGTCAGTAATACCCCAAAAAGAACAATCTAATGAACCATTGAACATTATATCAAAAGCCAAGGATTCACTAATTGAATTTAAATTTAAAAAGAGAAAAAGAAAAAAATAATAAAGAAAAATGAAAAGTAACCTCAACAAAATTTGGGGGAAAATCTATATGAAATTCTTGAACCCCACAGTGAGGCACTGTGATTGTATGGAGTAACCCACAAATCCCCCTCAAACAGATCATGATCCTAACCAATGACCAAACTCTTAGATAGCCGAGGGGCACCATTTTGGAGTTCCAACTCTGAAGCCAGACTGGCTGTGGGTCCAGCTTATCCTCTCCACACTCTTCCTCCATTCATTCTACATACATAAAAAAGAGGAAAAGAATAATGTTAAATCTTGCATATGCTTAGGATTAAATGAGGAAAGTGTTTGGACCATTACTGGTTACAGATGACTAATGATTAAATAGCTAATAGGTACAGTAATAATTATGCAGAATCTATGTAAGAGATGGCTGTTATATATATATGTATATATATATACACACACATATACGTATATACATATGTGTATGTGCATGTACATATGTATATGCATATACATGTATGTATATATATGTATATATATATATATATATATAATCTTATTTTAACCCTGATTAAGCATAACTTTATGAGAAATCTATCTAATTTGTATCCAGTACATGTTTTTCCAAGTTGAAATTCATCTTAAAATTTTTACTATCTACTCTATATTTCAGAGGACAAGGAAGTAGTATTTAGACAGTCATTGCTATTTATCAGAGAAGGCTTTAGTTGTTTCCCCAAATGTTATCTGCTTTAATGCACATAGCAATTAATTGCTCATGGAACTGAGATTCAGAAAGGAAAGTTGAAACAACACTACGATATTTCTGACTCCAATTTACTGTTTACTACTTTATCTTGCTGTTCACAGCCAGCCTCTCTATCAGATGCTAAAGATGAATCAAAAACAAATTAAATCTAATTACAGTTAATGAGGTCACAGTCAGTCTATTCAGAGACAAAAGTAGAAATGCAATTTAAAGCAGAATTCTGAAATAACTACAAAATAAATAAAACAATTAACACAGAATACATCTGACCTTTCTTCAGAGAATAATACCTCCTTTGACATTTTCTGTTCTGAAGTTTAAACTTTTGCAACCTTTTAATTTCTGACATGTCAAATCTCAAAATTCAGAAGTCCTTACTAAGAGAAAGCAAATAATGACTCCTCTTTCTGGGAAGAGCTTAGTGGCAGTTATCATGTCTAGATATTTCAGAAGAATTTACTAGTTTCAAATATGTCTTATACTTTTAAAAATATTTTTATACTTTTTTCATAGTTCTAAGACTAATTAAAACATCAAATTATTAATATTCTCAGTTGATAAGGCAGTTGAGAACACTGCAAATGATTTTTGAATTCTTAATGTAGATATTTAACAAATTTTGTCAAATTACATCAACAACAATAGCCTTTCTATCACATCCCACCCTCACTGAAAGATGAAATTTGAGACCTGTGAAAAATAAAAATGTAGCCTGATAAATTGCAAAACACATCTGCTGACAAAGTCTGGATTTGTGGTCAAAATAAATTAAGGATCAGCACAGTGAGCAATAAATGTGAAGGCCTTGAAACCGCTTGCTGAGTGAATGAAAGGAGACCACAAAGTTACTTGGTGGGTACTGGGAAATCTTTGCTGTGCTTTTGTAAATGTGGGTCCTGCCATTAAGATACGCTGAACAGTCCACCTGGGATACCAGACACAAAAGGGAACACTGTCTGTTGTATGCATGGCGACTGGCCCTTCTGTTCATAGTGACTCTTTTCTAATATAATTCCTTGAGCTTCATATAAACAACTTAATGCGTATTTAACATGTAAATTCATTGACCGTGGTGGTGGATTAATGTTAAACTTTATTTGAAGCTGACAGCATCCTAGGAATTGTTCTAATGCTTTATCCTATTTTATCTTTCCCAAGACTCTACAAGGTACATATTCATCTTATTTTCTCATTTTACACATTAAGGAATTCAGATTCTTATGGTCTGCTTAAGAGAACACAACTGCATTGAGTTGAGCCCACAGGCTGTAACTATGCCTCAGAATTTTGGGGGACCTGGTCTTTGCTACATAGTAGATAATTTGGGTATTAAGTCACCCACTGTCAGTTTCATATAAATCATATAAATCTGATTGAGATATTTATTTCTAACCCTCAAAAATTATCAATAGCTCATCTGCCAAATTTCAATTTCAGGAAAACAAATACATTATCCAATTATATAGGAAATGTGCATATTCTTCTGCATGCACATAATTAGAAAGCAAAAATACAATTTTTAATGTGCTATACAAAAAGATTCAAGAGAAAAGTAAATTTGTTTTTTTTTTTTTCACTTACAAATAGGTAAAAAGAAAATTAAGGGCATATTTTCAACAACTATAATGGAGAATATCAGAAGCAGAAGTCAAGACAGTTAGAAAATAATCATCCTTTTTTTTCTTGCAGTTCTGTCTGCTTCTCTGGTTGAATCCAGTCTCGTTCAGATGGGCTAATGGAGTGTGACCAGGTTCAGTGTACAGAGAGAAGTAGGAGGGCTTTACTATGCCCATTAAGGGAGTGGATGAATGTTTTCTGTCAATAAATCCCCTCTGAGACTATAAAGAAGAATGCGATTATAAGAGCTGAAGAAGCTAATAGCTATCCTTATTGCACTGTCCTGCTTTTTGCTGATGTCTTATTTTTTTTTAAGATTTTATTTATTTATTTGACAGACAGATATCACAAGTAGGCAGAGAGAGAGAGGGGAGGAAGCAGGCTCCCCGCCGAGCAGAGAGCCCGATGCAGGGCTCGATCCCAGTACCCTGGGATCATGACCCGAGCTGAAAGCAGAGGCTTTAACCCACTGAGCCACCCAGGCGCCCCTTTGCTGATGTCTTTTAAAAAATCTTTTATTGTTCATCTCAATATGTATCAAAATCTTAACCGGATTAACAATATTCACACATTGCATTACTAATGAATTTCTGGCTATGACATATATGAGTTAGTTTTTTTTTTTTCTAAGATTTTTAAAATCTATTATTTATTTGACAGACAGAGATCACAAGTAGACAGAGAGGCAGGCAGAGAGAGAGGAAGGGAAGCAGGCTCCCTGCTGAGCAGAGAGCCCGATGTGGGGCTCCATCCCAGAACCCTGGGATCATGACTGGAGCTGAAGGCAGAGGCTTTAACCCACTGAGCCACCCAGGTACCCCATGAGCTAGTTTTTTTTTATGTAGCCTTTTCATTTTACAAAATACATATTTCATGTAGATGTGAATATATTTTTTTTCTCATTTTAGGTTTAAGGTAAATATTTGAAATATATATTTTTTCTTTTTACTTTTTACTGATGTACAATCTGAAGTTCATAGTTCAATAAATTTTTCAAAGATAATATCATTAATTAGTACTATGGTTGAAACTAAAATTGAGATCATCTTCATATTTTTTTTAATTTAGATCCCAATATATTAGTGTTATTCTCTATCTCTGACTACAGTCTTTAGCTTAAAATCTAATTTATCTGATATGAGAATCACTACCCCAGCTTTCTTTTGAAGCCCATTGGCATGAAAGATGCTTATCCATCCCTTCACTTTCAGTCTGAATGTATCTTTAGGTTCCAAATGTGTCTCTTGTAGACAGCACACAGACAGGTCTTTTCATCCAGTCTGCATCCCTGTGCTATTTTATGGGAGAATTTAGGCTGTTCACGTTGAGAGTGATTATTGAAAGATTAGTTTTAATTGACATCCTGTTGCCTGTGAAGTCCTTGTTTCTATAGATTGCCTCTCCACGTTTCTGTTTTATGACACTCTAGGGTTCTTTCCTCTTTTATAGAACCACCCCTTAATATTTCTTGTAGTGCTGGTTTGGTAGTCACATACTCCTTTAAATCTTGCCAGTCTTAGAAGCTCTTTATCTCTCCCTCCGTTCTGAATGTCATCCTTGCTGGATAAAGTGTTCTTGGCTGCATGTTCATCTAAGTTAGTGCCCTGAATATGTCTTGCCAGCTCTCTCTGGCTTCCCAGGTTTCTGTGGCCAGGTCTGACATTATTCT
Organism: Meles meles; assembly: GCF_922984935.1. Lineage (NCBI taxonomy): Eukaryota > Metazoa > Chordata > Mammalia > Carnivora > Mustelidae > Meles > Meles meles. The sequence continues at coordinate 277 of NW_025721598.1, read as the reverse complement.
GATGGTCCTGCCTCTGTACATAAGGAATCTCTTCCCCTAGCTGCTCTTAAGACATCCTCCCTGAATTTATGACTGGTGAAATTCACAATTATTTGCCCGGAGATCTTTCTACACTCGTTGATCTTGGGGGCTGTCCTTTCTGCCTCTAGGACACGAACACTTGTTCCATTACCCAGATTAGGGAAATTTTCATCCAGTGTTTATTATATGTTCAACTATATCTTCAACTATATGTTCTAATCTTCTCTTTTTCCCCACCTCCTTAAAGGATCCCAAT
>NW_025721597.1:0-18457 GCF_922984935.1 Meles meles | reverse complement strand
GTTGTATAATCTCCAAATTTGGAGTTTTCCAGCTGTTACTGATTTCCATTGTGGTCTGAGAGCACGCATTGTATTTCTAGTTGGAAGTCTCCAACTCCAGTCAGTAGTGAATTTGTTTATTTCTCCTTACAGTTCTATCAGTTTTTGCCTCATGTATTCTGTTCTTAGGCACTTATTCATCGAGTATTATTATACCTTCTGGATAACTGACCCCTTTATTATATAACATCACTTTTTATTCATTGTAATTTTTCTTGCTCTTAAGTATATTCTGTCTGAAATTAATATAACCACTCCAGTTTTCTTTTAATTAGTATCAGTATGGTATACTTTCGCTGTCTCTTTTAATTTACCTGTGTTTCTAGGTTTCTTTTTAAAATGTTTTGAGAGGGAGAACGTGAGAGAGAGAGATCAGGAGCAGGGGGCAGGGGTAGAGAAAGAAACAGACTCCCTGCCAGGGAGTCTAATGTGGGACTCCATCCCAGGACCCTACGTTCCTAACCTGAGCCCAAGGCAGACATTTAACTCACTGAGCCACCCAGGCGCCCTAAAATAAGCTTCTTACAAGCAACATATAGTTGGGTCCTGTTTACCACTCTGATAGTCTGTTTTTTAATTGAGGTATTTAGACCATTTGAAATGATTACTGACATAGTTGAACTAGTATCTACCGTATCTGCAACCGTTTCTGTTCATTGTTCCTTTTCTCTTCCATTCCTTTTCAGCCTTCTATGGTCTTAAGTGAGCATTTTACATGATTCTATTTTCTCATCTCTTAGAATATCAATTCTGTTTCTTTTTTAAATGTTTTAGTTGACACTATAACGCTTCACAGACAGTGCAGGTCCTTGTAACAGAGCATTCCCAACTCCCTCGACTGCCCTTTAGAATGTTGCTGTTTCCTCATTTAATTTCTCCACAAGCTATAATCATCCAACACACACACACACACACACACACACACACACACACACACGTTTTTTTTTTTTTAAGATTTTATTTATTTATTTGACAGAGATCTCAAGTAGGCAGAGAGGCAGGCGCAGAGAGAGGAGGAAGCAGGCTCCCCGCTGAGCAGAGAGCCAGATGCGGGGCTCAATCCCAGGACCCTGGGATCATGACCTGAGCCAAAGGCAGAGGCTTTAACCCACTGAGCCGCCCAGGCGCCCCCACGCACATTCTTTTTAAAGGATCTTACTTGAGCAAGCGAGCGCTCGAGCCTGAGCAGGGTGGGGGGCAGAGGGAGCAGCAGACTCCCTCCTGAGCAGGGAGCCAGATGTAGGGCTTGATCCCAGGACTCTGATACCATGACCTGAGCCGAAGACAGCCACTCAACCTACTGAGTCACCCCAGCGCCCAATATAATTAGCTAATATAGTTTTGCTATACAGCATGTTAGCTCAATTAATAAGATTTTATTTTCATTTATTCTCATTTTATTTAGTTGGTGGGGATCTCTTTGCTTGTATGGTTTCTGCAGAGAACTCCGATGTAATAGTAATCCTTGTTATTCTATAACCAGGATGTTTTTTCCTTCAGGCTTCTTTCAAGATGTGCTCTTCGTCTTTGACTTTGTGCACTTTAAATATTATATGTTGTGTCAACCTGGCTGGGCCATGGTGTCCAAGTATTTGGTCAAGCGTTATCCTGGATGTTTTCTGTGAAGGGAGTTTTTTGGATGAGAATAACATTTCAATCAGTGGATTTTAACTAAAGCAGAATACTCCCTATACCGCTGCCTGGTCTCCTCCAGCAGGCTGAAGGCTTCCACAGAACGAGCGAGGAGGAGCTCAGCCAGCAGACTGCCCTTAGACACCAGCTCTATCCAGCCCTTCTCTGAGTCTCCAGCCTGCCGTGCTCTCTCACCAGAGGGGGCTCATCAAGCCTCCACAGCCCCATAAGCCATTTTGGTACCAGGAGTTGCTCTAGAGGAACAGAATCTTCAGAATGGCTTTTAATTGGTCTGGGGTTTCTGGAATTGGCTCTCCGATCTGATTCGATTGAAAGACACTAAAAAGTCTATTTCCAGTAGGAAAAACAGTGCTGCTAGTCCATGGTATAATGTGCCAATAGAGATAGGCAAAGTATCATTGGATACTCCTGCTCAAGCACCTAGAAAAGGCAGGGGTTTGGGGGACTATGTATATGATACTTGAGCATTTTTGTCAAACTAACAAAGGAGACTGGCTCACTCCATCATCAAACAGAAATGGTACATACGAAATAGGGCCCAAGTAAGCCCTGAAGGTACAAGGAAGTTACATGAAGAAGGGGCACAAATGCCCACGGTCCCCATTGCTGCTACAAGCCCCCTCTCACGGCCTGCACCCAGGGCCTCATGGGGCATTCCCTACAACTCACACAGAAAGAGGAGACTGGAGCCCCGTCTGCATATGGTTCTGCCTGATATGCAGGCACCGCCCAAAGGGGGACAGCCTTAGCATGAGAGCTCTCTCTGGGACAGCCCTGAAGGACAGTGGTGAAGGGCAACCCTTCCAGTGAGTGGAACTCTGAGTAGGATACCTGGTGTTTCATCGTACTCAGAAGGGACATGCTGATCATGTTGATCGGTGACAAGGGAGCCTAGGGTAGAAGTATGTGGACAGACTTCTCAGAACGAGCGCAGACATGAGGCTGTTAATAATCGTGTGGGTAAGAGGACCTGTTCTGTGGATACCAGTCTACTTCTTTCCCCAGCCACCCACTCCGGCATCACCCAATGGGCTCCTGAACAAAGTGGTCATGGTGACAAGGATGGAGGTTATGCGTAGGTTCAGCAACATGGACCTCTACTCACCAAGGCTGGCCTGCCTACAGCTGCTGCCGAGTGTCCAGTCTGCCAGGAGCACAGACCAGTTACCAAGACAGCACCATTCCCTGGTCAAATTTGGACAACTCCCTAGTGGCAGATCCGTGACATCGGGACACTTCCACCAGGGATGGCACAGTCTTTTGTTCTCACTGGAACAGACACTCTGAGCACAGGTTTGCCTTCCCTGCACACAACGTTTCTACCAAACTCCTGTCCATGCACTTGTAGAATACCTCATCCACCCCTAGAGCATGCCACACAGCATTATTTCAGGTTACGAACTGGATTTTGCCTCCCCGGCCACCAAACTCATAGGTGTGTGCCTAAATCCCAATGTGCCTGCTTGGAGATAGGGCCTTTAAAGAGGTAACTCAGGTTATGAGGTCCAGTGGGGCCCTTAATCCAATGGGACTGGTGTCCTTGTAAGAAGTGGAAGATGCACCCGAGCTAGCAGGGTGTGTGTGCGCGCGCGCGCGTGTGTGTGTGTGTGTGTGCACGTGCACGCACGCGCGCACACATGGGCACATGCCCGCACACGTACACCTAAGCACAGAGGAAAGGCCATATGAGGACTCAGAGAAAAGGCAGCTCAGGAAAAGAGTCTTCACCCAAAAACGCTAGCACCATGATGTTGGGACTTCTCACCTCTGGAACTCTGAAATAACTGTTGTTGTTTAAGCTATGGTATCTCGTTATGACCGCCCAAGCAGACTATAAACCCCTTCTGCTCAAGGAAGTCACTTCACAGAATACCAAGTGCAGCAGGAGCCCACGCTTGTGGAATTCACGAGTCTGACCATGATCCCCACCATCTGGAAGCAGCTAGCGGGAGACACCAGTGGGTCGGCCTCCTGAAGACTTACAGTGCCAACTGCCACGTGGGTTGCAACACCTCGAAGGGCTGAGCGAGATTCTCCAGGAGGCCGCATATGTGCTCTGCGTTAGTGTCCAAGACGTGGTGCTGTTTCTCCCACGGCCGGGATGCACGGGTCCAGGCCTCCAACGGTAGAAACAGGAGTGATATCGTTCAGTAGGACCTCTAGTGACCCTAGCAAAACTACCTTTGCTTCCCGTCCCTGCAGCCTTTTGCTCTCTTGTTTGACCTACGCTTTTTCCTGTATGGCCACGCTTTCCAGCTCAGGTGTGCTCTTCTAATCATAGAACCGGCAGTATCAACAGCCTTGCTAACACTTAGGCCCGACACCAGGCAAGTGTCACAGGATTTGACAGGTGAAGAATCATAGGACTGTCCCTGTTGTTTGGTGTTAGGGACTGAACTGTGCTCCCTACCCTCACCCCGAATTCTTATGTTGAATCCCTAACGCTCTCTGTGACTGGGTTTGGAGGCAGGGCCTTTAAGGAAGTAATAATCATTAAATGAGGTAGTAAGATGGGGCCCTGATCTAACAGAACCGGTGTCCATACAAGAGGAGGAAGAGACACCGAAGATCTCCCCTGTTCACAGAGAAAAGGCCATTCAGGGACAGAGTGAGAAGGCAGCCTTCTCCAAATGCCAGAAAGAAGTCTCATCAGAAGCCAACTCTGGTCTTCTGGCCTGCGAAACTGTGAAGATTATGTCTGTTGTTTAAGCCACCCAACCTGCAGTACCTCGTTACTGAAGCCCAAGCAGGATGCATGTTATCAGGATGCATTCACTGACTCCGGCTACGTAACTGGAAGCGAAAGTATGTTTTGGAAGAAGCACTGTCCAATTTCACGGTCTGAGTATCGTGTCTTTTGCACTGATAGTGCCTTCCTCAGTTACACATATATCGAAGCCCCAGGCAAGGCCCACAGAAACAGGCAAAATGGGAGGGGGGAAAGATACAAAAAGTTTCATGACTGCATCCTCTCATCATCACCTTCAGATCTTACAAACCTTCTCAGCGAAGTCTGCACTTTAGGTACCCTCAGATTCAATCTGAATACATAATCATTTAAGCAACTGAGCCAGTTTTTCCAACCTTCTCCTCACCTGCTTGCAGAAACAAGTATTTCATTTACCACTGAGAGCACCATTCTAAGGGTTATAAAGCTGTGGTGTAACATTCTGTCACATCCAAGGGTGATAAGGAGATGTAATATTATGTCTCTTTGTCTTTTTTCTATATCCGGAATCTCCTCTTCATTCTGCTAGCCCTGATCTGACCACAAACTAGAATCCCAACAACTCTTAACTGCCTCTGAAAAATCTGACCGAATATAACCCCCGTCTCCAACTTGTACAGAGATTAAGTATGGTGACTAAGGAGAAAGAGCCCCATTACAAAAACTCGACTATAGCTGTGGATGATAGTCACAAGTTTCCACAGGCCTATCCCAAGGTTTCTGTTCAGCACCAAATACACAGGCCGAGGTTAATTTGCCTGGATCCTCAAGGTGCTCATCTGCGCCATCTAAAGGCCGCATGAGAAGTTGTCTTCCGTTAAAGGAATTAAAAACAGTACTAAAGGGAAGTTAGTCCAGACACAGATCAAGAGATAAAGATTTCATAAAACCGAAGTGCAATTCCACATGTGCTTAAGACACAGGAAGCTGTAAGAGGAAGGAGTTTCCACTCAGACAAGAAAAAGCTGGATGACCTACCGAATCATTCCTCTTTTGAGCCCAACAGAGAGCTGAGATTGCCAAGACCACTGGGTAGACTGAAGTCCAAAGCCCAGTAAAGTTCTCCAGGGAGGGACGTACACATGAACCATTTCCTGTCTGGCAGAGAGTGAAAAGGAAAGACGGCAGCCATAAAAGTTGTGAAGGAGAAAATAACTGCAATTTCAACCATTTCTTAAAAGCCAAAGCTATCGTGACAGTTTACAATCCCAGAGGCTCCTATGTAAGGTGGGGTTTTGCCTGTCTTTCAGGATTTTTTTCTTTTTAAAGATCTTACTTATTTACTTGAAAAAGAGATGGGGAGAGGGACAGAGGAGAAGCAGACTCTCCGCTGAGGAGGGCACCCAACGTGGGGCTCGAGCCCAGGACTCTGGGATCATGACCTGAGTCAAAGGCAGATACTTAACCGACTGAGCCACCCGGGCACCCCATCAGCTGTTTTTCCTCAGGCTTCTGCCGAGGGTTCTTACTGCCTCTGGAAAATCTGACCTAATATAACCCCCAACTCCAACTAGAACAGGGCACAGCAAGGACTCTCGGGTGCCTCAGTGGTGTAGGCACAGAGACCAGGATCAGCTACCGCAGGCACAAAACCCAGTCACTTCTCTCATTTGTAAGAAAAGTCACCTACCATTGATGTTAGAGTGAGAAATCCTGCCAACCCTTGCTTCCAAGTATAGGTCAGCCTCAATAAGGGGGTGAAACGGGCTGGGGCAAGGGGCTGAGGAGAAAGAGAGTTGAGGAAGATGGGGAGAGATGAGAGGTGCAGCAGCAGAATGGGAGGAGGAGCAGAGAGAGGATGAGGAGGACTTACATTCCTGGGCCCTTCTGTTCAGGATAGCCCCCCCTCCACCACCACCACATCCCCACCTCTCACCTTGGGCTCTCAGACCCCACAAGGACACTCTCTCCACCCATCGCAGTTTCCAACCTCATTGCTCTCTCTTCCCCGCTCCTCCTCAGAGCCTGGTTCTCTGGCTTTCCCGGCCTTTCTGCGATCTCTCAACATCCTTTCAACAGACTTCTTTCCTTTTGAAATCAGTCAGTCCATTTCTGTTCCTTGCAGTCATAAAGCCTGACTCACTTCAAGTTTTCCTGGAGGAATACCTGGTGATGTTACGGCTCAACTTTTTCGTTTTCCAGAAGGCACTTTCATCTTCTCCTCAAACTTTTGAGGAGAACACCTTCTTCTTCATAACAAAGTAGACCCTTTGCCTTCTGCCTCCATTCAAGCCTCATCCAGTCTCGAGGAACAAAATACCTCTTCGAGAGCACCGGGCATCTTTCTTTGTTTTTCAGGCAGCGGCTTTTTTCTTTCAATGTCAATTTTTTTCTGTTCTGTGTACCGAGTAAGGGAAGGAATGGCTTTGGGATTAAAAGGGGAAATTAAGTACACAGATGGCTATTTTGAATGTAATGTGGATTTACATCTATTACGTGTATATTTAGTGTGGTGGTATTTTGTGTACCTAAGTCACGTACACACTGTAAGACACCTGGGGTACACACACCCCGTGGCCCAGTCCTGGGTGCTCTTGGGTACATGGATATATGTTCATTGTTTTGTTTTGTTTTTTAAGCGGGCAGTTTTCCAGGTTATGGGATACTGAGAAACTGGAATGGAAGTGACTTGGCCAAACTCTCCGAAAACAGTCTAAGAGTCAGAGCCCCGCCTTGTGGCTTTAAGGGTATGCTGTTGATTTTGAGTCAACGCAAGCCAAGTTTGGTTTGGTTTGTCAGAGTGTTTGATGTAAATGTTAAACATGGCTGATTACCTTGTATGTAGGTCTAACAAATACAGAAACAGAAGAAAAGCTTACAACAGCAACAACAAAACCCAGAAGTGTATAGGGGGAAAAAACAAAAAAGGAAAATCCCCTTGCCTCCCAGTCCCACTCCACTGCTGACACACCTTTACCTATTACATGGAGGAGTCAGTTGGTGGCTTTGGAGGGTGAGGGGTGCTTTGCCACCAACGGACCCAGGAAGCCCCAAGTCTTGCCTTTTCTCTGGGCAACGGGAAAAGTGTGAAGGCGAGGAAAAGCAAAGTAACTGTACCCTTTACAGAAATTTCACCTCTGGACGGAAAACTGGATAAAACTGGGGCAGAATCTGTGGTTTATGAACTCTTCCCTAACCCTAGGCCCAGAGTGGATTTACCTTATTTTCTGAGGTGGACGTGACATGACAGAAGTCAATCAAAGGAGGCGGACAGAGAGAAAGCAAGGTGGATGAGCACCGACGCGGGCCAACTGCAGTCTAGTCTAGTCCCGCGGGTACAGACAACATACGTGGGATTGCCGGCGGGCGTGTGGATGCTGGATCAGTACTGGCGAGGAACAACACACCACCTCTGTAGGGGTTCCATGGTGTAATGGTGAGCACTCTGGACTCTGAATCCAGCGATCCGAGTTCAAATCTCGGTGGGACCTTTCCCTTTAAGTGGACCGGATGGTTGTTTTTTTTTTTAACCCTTCGAGGGGCACGTGCCTTCCCGCTCCTCACACCTCCCCCCCAATCCCGCGGAGGGAAACTCCGGGGACATCGCCCCGCCCCCGCCCCCCGCACGCCCGGACCCCACGCAGTCGCGTCCTCCACGCTCCGCAGGAACCGGGAACCCAGAAACTCGCGTCTCAGAGTGGCCCCGGCTCCCATCCCCACCCCCACCCGGCGCCACGGATACTGCAGCCACAGCGGGGGCTCCGGGCCACTGCCGCCTCTCACCCCCCCCACCCCGCCCCCCTTGGGCCTCGAGTAAAACCCGGCGGCTGTGACCACTAAATACTGTGCTCCGAGGGCGTCTCGCCGCGCGACCTGTCGTTGCACCACTTGTCTTGTCAGGCAGGTTTTGCTGGAGGGTGCTGTGGTTCTGAGGTCGATGGTTCGCAGACCTCAACTGGAAGTGCACTGGCCTATCTCTGAAGCAAGGCCTTGAATCCTTATTCCGCTTTCACCGAGCCCGTCGGCTGAGCTAATGTATTAACTCTGAGATGCTTCCAGCCCAGGAGATTACAGTCATTCTGACCACAGAAAGCGTTACTTCACTGCCCGGGGGGGTGGGGTGGGTGGGTTCCAAAGCCACTGAACAGTGATCACTGGAGTAACTTAAATCAGTTTTCATCACGTCCAGTGTCTCTGCAGTGTTGCGCCCCAAATAACGACCTACCTACCAGTCAATGATTCCAGGTAAAGTGCCGGGTCCCAGGACTAGTCTACAAACTTAAATGTGCTACTCACTGACTCCTTCGACAGGCCCATCTCATACCATAGTCCTCGCTCGTTTTCTATAAAATCGAACACTGAGATAGGACGAGAAGAGAGTTAAGTAATCTGTGCAGTCACTCTGGACACGGGCAGGCGGGGCGAGCGGGATTTGAAAGCAGGAATCTGAACCGAAGATAGCCCGGCTCCCGAAGGTAGGCTCAGAACCACTGGGTTCAAACTGCCCTCAATCTAGAAAAAACAACAAAAGCACTCGACTGGAAATTAATCCTGCGTACTTCTTTCGGACGCGTGCGCGGGGTTAATTCTAGCAAGGCCCAAAAAAGTCACAAGTACAAGTAAACACTGAAACAGGGAAAGCCTTGCCTAAATCCCAAGCACATAGGCACGGCCCCTAGACCCCACAGACCTCCAGCACCGGAAAAAGCTGCACTAACGCCTGCTTTTCAACCGGACTAAAGCCAGGGGAAAGCGCGAACGCAGTCCCCCACTACCACAAATTATGCAGTCGAGTTTCCCACATTTGGGGAAATCGCAGGGGTCAGCACATCCGGAGTGCAATGGATAAGCCTCGCCCTGGGAAAACCACCTTCGTGATCATGGTGTCTCCCCTGCCAGGTAAGTATGACTTCCAACCCCTCCGCCCCACACCAGCCGCGCACGCCTCGCACTCTTCACACACGCCCACTTCTCTCCCCACCACTCTCGAGCCTCCCGACGCCTTCCACGCACGCCACACAACGGACCTCCGTCAACCGCCCCGACTCCTTCCCGTAGCCCCGGAGATCCCATTGAATTTAGCCGGCAGCGGTCGAAATCATCAGCCCCTGCGCTCCCGTATTTACAAAGCACACGCCCTGTGTGTGGCGTCACAGGAGCACCTCCCTCCGGCGCACGCCCCGCCCCTGCCCTTGTCCCCTCTTTCCTTCCCACCCGGAAACCTTGCGGCGGCGGGCGTGGGTTCCGAACCTCAGCCCTGCGGGGAACCTGTCTGGCAGGCTGTTCATGCCTCTATACCTTTCTTCAAATATAATGCCTTTCGGTGTGTAAAACAGAGCAAAGGAAAGGGGTTCCATTTAGATCCAGTCAGTTTTAACTTTGTGATCCAAGATTTCAATTTCAATTGGAAGTTTGTCCCGAGGCGCCTGGATGGTGCAGTTAAGCACTGGATTCTTGGTTTCACCTCAGGTCTGGATCTGGGTGGGGGTGGTGGAATCAACCCCGAGTGGACTCGCGGCTCACCGCAGTCTGCCTGGGACTGTCTCCCGGTCTCCCCCTGTGCTCCGCGCCTTCCACCCCCGTGCACGCGCCCTCTCCAATAGGTAATTTTTTTAAAAAACTAAAGCTATCGAGTATCCGAAAGCAGCTGAATTTATGAAACGAGAGACAACAGGTGACTGAAAACCACGCTTCTGGGTTTTTGTGTTGTTTTGTTTTGACAGGGACAGACAGCAAGAGAGGAACACAAGCAGGGGGAGTGGGAGGAGGAGGAGGAGAAGCAGGCTTCCGGCCAAGCAGGGAGCGCGATATGGGGCTCCATTCCAGGACCCTGAGACCATGACCCGAGCCAAAGGCAGACAGACGCTTAACAACTCAGCCACCCAGGCGCCCCCCCCCCCAACCTTCCGTTTTCACCGCTAGTGGCGCTCCAGCCTGGGAAACCCAACTGAAAGGCTATTTATTTGAACTTTAGAAGTAGATTCTATTCTGTTGCTCCTGTCACAATGTATTCATTGAAGGATTCTCCTCTGGAGACGGTAAAGGAAGTGTCTCTGGCCAGTCAGGCAAGGAGAGGACACAGCAACAGGGATTAGGTGACAATGGAGCCAGTGAATGTGAATGCTTGATCCAGGCCCCATTCCTTGAATCCTGGCAGCCAGACGCATTGTCCAGGCGGCAGCGAGGAATACTTTCCGGGGAATCTGACCAGCCTTGTAACAGAAAGAGCATGTTCTCCTCTGTACTGCTTCTATTTCCCTTGCTGCTATGACCTATACCGTCAGAGTATCGGCTTGCGTAGCTCTGCTTGTAGGCACCTGACAGCCAAGTTTTGCAAAGATTGCTTTTTACCTGACATCCACCTCACCTGAGAAGGTAAGAAGTAGGAACAGAAATGGCTATGCTATGTTTAAAGATTTACAGGATCAACATGACCAGATTCCTGAATGCAAAGATCAGCTGACCAGGGACAAAAAACTTACAGGACCTTCGTCAGATGCCACACACACATCACCCAGCTCTTGACCCCCTCCCGCTTTCCTCTTTGGTTAACATAAAAGAAACCTGAGTTTCTTGCCAAGAGGGAATAGTTCTTTGGGTTAACAGTCTACCATCTCCGGGGCGCCTGGGTGGCTCCGTGGGTTAAAGCCTCCGCCTTCCGCTTGGGTCATGACTGAGCCCCGCATCGGGCGCTCTGCTTGGCGGGGAGCCTGCTCCCCTGTCTCTCTGCCTGCCTCTCTGCCTACTTGTGATCTCTGTCAAATAAAAAAATTTTAAAATCTTAAAAAAAAAAAAAGTCTACCATCTCCTTGGTTTGCTGGCTTTCTGTATGAAGTCCCTTTCCCTGCCCCAACATCTTGCCTCTTTACTGGCCTGGCATAAGGAGAGAGCAAGAGGAGCTTGGACTTGCTATCAGCCTGAGTGGAAAGACCTGGCATCGTCCTGTCAGGGAATGCGCAGGCACTTGTTAAAAACGCAAGGCCGATTTTTCGCTTTAGCTACTGCAGTAGGGGAGAGACTTCAGTATAAAACTGACGACAACTCCCAAAGACAGCAAAGACAACTGTGGGTCAGTGATTGGAAAATTACTCACAGAAACTTGGGTTTTGGACATCAACAGTGAGGGGATTCTTGCTGGGACTGGGCCTGGAGGGCCGAGGACTAGGACTAATGGAGGACGGCTGAGAGGAGCCTGACTAAAGGAAAGCGGATGCTATTTATTCAGAGCTTGCAGCTTGTGTTTTTGCAGAGACTGAAAGGAAGGCAGAGGAGTGGGAGAGCTTTCTAGTAGAGAATGGGAAGGCTTCATGTGTGCCATGATTGGAGGCTGATAGCATGGGTAAGCTATAGGCAGGTGTTAACTTTAAAAATAAGTTATTTTCCCAGCAAAAAATGGGCTTATTTGGAAACAGCAGAGAATTGCAATTCAGGACGCGCATGCTGTGGCAAAACCACAGGCAAGCTGAGTAAACAAAGGAGGGGAATGTCCTTTTATGGAGGAGGAAGAAGTTGGGAGGGGTTGTTTTGAACAAAAATCCACTGGAGAAAACCAAGAGTTCAGGGTGATCCCGGTTTCTCACAGGCTGAGTTGGTGGGGGGTAGTCAGTTTCATGTAGGAGCTACAATCTACATTCTTTTTCCTTTTGGGACCTGTCCCTGTGAATTCTTTCCTGTTGAGAATTCTTCTGTTGGGAGTCTCCAACTGACAATTCTTCCTGTAATTGATGCTGGTGGTATGGCTCCCCCTTCTACCCTCTATTTTAGTGAGGGTTCCCTTGATTGTTTTTCACACCAACTGAATTTAGGTATCCTGTGAGATCGGTTGGGGTGCACCGCACATCTGGCTCTCTCCGGTGGATCCCACGTGGGAAGCAGGAACGAGAACTACGGAAACTGTCAACTACCAAGTCCTGGCATCATGGATGGGTTTCCTAATATGCTCACACAGTTATCACGAAATGCCGCACCTGGGTGGCTTAAACAATGAAAGCAATTTATTTCTCACAGTTCTGGATGTTGCGAAGTCCCAGATTCAGGCGCCACCAATGTAGGTTTTGAATGTGGCCAAATAGGGCACCCCAAAATATGCTACTCTGGCATAAGGATTATTTTGAGCTAAAGACACACTTGAAAAAGAGCAGACTCAAGAAGGGTGCTCTGACCTCCCTCCTCCTTCCTAACAGGAGGAAGATAAAGCTCCCCTGTGAAAGATGCCCTCCCTCTACCAGGAGGAAAGAAACATTCTTGTTACCAGAGACAGGAAGTTGAGGTGAAGAAATCTCTGCAAATGGACCTTGTTAAAATAACCCTTATCTGTCTTTTGCCTCCTCCTATGTTTTGGTTACTTTTTCAAAATTTCTACTCTTGCTCAACCTAGTACGGAAGCACGTAGGCCTCAGCACTTTTTGGGTCTTTGTTTTTCCTTGACAGCTTCCACATACGTGTAAAATACGTCCGTGCTTTTCTCCTGTTAAGTCTGTTTTACAGCCAACTTAATTCTCAGGCCCAGTCAGAGACCCCAAAAGGGGACCCAGGAAGAGTTTCGCCTCTTCTGCAGCTTCATTCTCAGGCATCCTGTCTTGGCTTACATCAGCCCCTACCTCTCGCTGTGTGCTCACAGGGCCTCCTTTCAGAAAGGCGGGGGGGGGGGGGGGGGGGGGGGGGACGGTGTTGAGGAAAAAATATCCTGGCTTTTAACTTCCCCAAGTGTCAATCCAGGTTTAGTAGGGGGTGTGCCCATGGCACAGACCCGTCTTTCTGCAGCTGGAAGATGATGGAAGGCTATTTCATTATCCAGAACAACTGTGGCCAGAGATTTTACCGATCTTTGCCTGCCAGCTACTGCTTCAGCAGCAGATTCTGTAATAACTTTAAGAAATTAAGAAGTTCCTGGGATGCCTGGGTGGCTCAGTTGGTTAAGCAGCTGCCTTCGGCTCAGGTCATGATCCCAGCGTCCTGGGATCGAGTCCCACATGGGGCTCCTTGCTCAGCGGGGAGCCTGCTCCTCCCTGACTCTGCCTGCCACTCTGTCTGCCTGTGGTCCCTCACTCCCTCTCTCTCTGACAAATAAATAAAATCTTTAAAAAAAAAAAGAAATTAAGAAGTTCCTGATCGCCTTATTTACTTTTATCCCTTACCAGGAAGAAGGGATCCGCCAACAGGAGTGTGTGGAGGCCGAGAAAATTAAGGCCATCCCACCTCAGGTTTAGCTTTAGCATTAAGTACAGCCATCTTGGCAAAGCAAAAGCTGGCACCTTGCACCCCCTCTCCACCCCCTCCCCTCCCCTCGGCAGTATGTGTGACATTCCTCAGGCATCCCTGACTGCCCCAAAACAAAAACAAATAGTTAACTTGCAGAGATCACAATCCTGCAAGGCAGGAGTCTCCCTTGGTTTACAAATGTCCTTGAGATTTACAACAAAGAAGTTACCTTATCAATAGCCCAATTTCCAGAGGCACACATAACTCAGTTCCTCAAGCCCTAACGTCACCCTCCCCTCCATAAAAACTGAAGGAGGCTGAGGCGGAAGAAAATGGAGACAAAGTTAAACCTAATCTCACTAAGAACACTTGATAGGAGAAATGTGACATTCCACCAGGAAACTCCCAATTGTCATCATGTTAGTGCCTCATTAGAGGGAGAAACGGCCTTGATTTGATAATAACCAGGCCTCCAATATCCTGACAGTCTTTTCTACCCTGATAGCCCTTCTGAACATCCCCTTTGTCCTCACTTACTGCTGAGCCAGCAGTCGTGGCCCAATTATCTACTGCCAAGTCCACCCCCACTCTGCCTTTAAAAAACTCTGACTGTGTCCAAGTCCCTACTCCACTGTGTCGGGTATTACTTGGGCCCAAGCTGAAGCATGTCACCTCAGGGTCCAAGTCCCTACTCCGCTGTGTCGGGTATACTTGGGCCCAAGCTTAAGCTTGTCAAATAAACCCTCGTGTGATTGCATCGGTGCCTGGCTCCTTGGTGGTCTCTCTTCAGACGCGAAACCTCGGGCACAACAGAGTGAATCCCGAATCACAAAAGCCGCCTGGTAGGTCCTCTCTCACAATGTAAATGGTGATTCCACCAATGAGGTGCCTGCCTTCTTTTGCCTGTGAAAAGCTGGGGGCAGAATTACGGGGGGGGGGGGGTTGTTTTGTGTTTTTTTTGTTTTTCCCTAGCCTGTTGTTCTAAATTCCGAAGGTTATCCCCACTTAGCAATGGCCTGGGGGGTAAAAAGGAAGGTGTTCCTCTTTCCAGGCCAATGCCACGGTAAAGGAAAGGAAAAGGAGGAGTAAGGGGTTCGTGTTTAGTTCAAGTATGAAGTCTTGATCCATCGTCTGGGGCGGAAGCAGTCTATCTCCACGTCAGCTGCTTCTCTTCATCAGTCTGATTTGGAGGTTTCCAGCATCTGGGCCGGCTCAAGCGTCAGGTGAAACTTTTTTTTAGCTGTGTGATGATCCTAGTTTTGCAGCAGTGTCTGCGGCCAGGAACACTTGGTAAGTTTCCTCTGCATGAGGCTCAAGGGCTGTCTCCCTCTGACAACACTTCCAGAATACCCAGTCATCAGGCCAGACAGACTGTGACTGACAGAATCCTTTGAACGCCCATCTGGGAAGGCTTCTTTAACCTGCAGATGACAGCCCTGAGCAAAGACACTACACACTTCCAGTAGCTGCTATTACTAACAAGGGAGAGAATTCCAAAAAGTCTGCAAGGTTTTCGTTAGGGTTTGTATTTGTCCAGGGATGTGGAGAACGTGGAAGGTATAATCCAAGTGGGAAACACGCTTTCTAACAGTTTTTCCACTATTGTGAGGACATCAGCCTTGCAGTAAGGATAACCTCAGCCCATCTGGAAAACATATCATGCAGTAACAAGAACATATTGATAACCTCTACTACCAGGTGGCAACTGAATGAAGTCCAGCTGCACGTGTTTGAAGGGTCCAGAGGGAGGTTTGAGGCTTCTGGAACAGAGGGAGTTTTCCCAGGGTTATAGACCGGACAGGTCAGACTTTGCTGGTAGACTGTTTTCTGTAACTTTATAGAAAGTCTTTCCACCAATGTCTATTTGTCATTTGAGTCCATTTAAATGTACTATGGTAGGTTAGAGAGTGCAAAACCCAAAAAAATGGGGTTTGTTAGGGAGCCAGGAAGAACCAAGTGACCACCTTGGTTTTCCAGTGGCCCCAGCTGTTCCTTTAATTTACAGCCATTCTTTACTCACCTTAGTTTTTCTGATTCAGGAGCAGACTGCTTGCCATGGGTATAGGACATTTAAGATGGCAAATATCAGGCAACAAGGGGCCATTCTTTGCAGGAGCACAATGGACATTATCCAAATGTATCATTATCTTTATAGAAATCTGTTGCTGTTGCCTTGTATGTAAGTCAGCTTGATCACGTATTAAAATTTCTCTCCAAAAAAAAAAAAAAATTTTTTTTTTTTTTTTTACAAACCTCCAACTTTCTTTTTTACATTCAGATTTTGGGGGCACCTGGCTGGCTCAGTCAGGGGTGCATGCAACTCTTGATTTGGGGGTTGTGAGCTTGATCCCCATGTGGGGTAGAATTTACTTAAAAAAAAAAAATTCTGATGTTGTCCTATGTTTTCCTTCTTAAAATTATCAGTCTCACTTTAGTCACTAATACACGAGTACTTTCTTTTCCCTCAACAAAAATGCATTTCTGGGGCGCCTGGGTGGCTCAGTGGATTAATCCGCTGCCTTTGGCTTGGGTCATGATCTCAGGGTCCTGGGACCGAGCCCCGCATCGCATCGGGCTCTCTGCTCCGTGGGGAGTCTGCTTCCTCCTCTCTCTGCCTACTTGTGATCTCTCTCTCTGTCAAATAAATAAATAAAATCTTTAAAAAAAAAAAAATGCATTTCCATCCCTCTTTCTTTTTCTTACCAAACCCATGTATTTCACTTTCCTTGTATATGGAAACATTTCCCTTATTATTTTTCCAGTAGTCTTAGTTACTTTTATCAGAATTTTTAACTCTTAGAAACCTTAATGTCTAGTCGTAATAAGCACTTGTGAACTGACTATTACAGCAGTGAGGTAGGAAATTGAAGGGACTCCGTTTTAGAAATTCTAAGTGTCCATCTCTGCTGTTTTTCTGCTAGGCCCCATTTACTCACATTCCATCTTTTGCCCCTGAATCAGCCAAAGCAGCTATGTTCCCACTTCGAGGGGGACCAAGGAAGTTAATCATACTCTGAGTTCTGTCCTAGACCCCCAAACACCCGTTAACACCTAAGAAGAGCCAGATCCCAAACATGGTTCAGGGTATTAGCTTCAAACAAACCTCTGCTAACGCTGGCATCAATATCCCTACCTTCCCTCATTTATGCAGTAACACCTACTGTTCCCCTGACACCTTTGATTGGATCCTACCATACTCTTGAAGAAACACGACCCTAGACCCTCCCCAATATAAACTGCTAGCCTCAAGGAGACTTATTCTTTCCTTTCCCAGTCTTCCAGCTACTTGGTCTGCTAGTCTCCACCTGTCACTCACCCTATTTAGGAAACTCTGTTTTCATGTTCTCTGGCTTGTGTTTCATTTCTGTCCTGCGTGAAGTCAAGGACCCTCTTGGTTGGTCCTGTGGGACCCTCCCTGGGTCCTCAGACCCAGTCTGCTTGTATCACGAGTTTCTTTAGATTTGCCAATTTCTGAGTATATTTTATAATTTCTAGAAGCACTTGCCTTTTTAAATTTTCTAGTGTGGCACTAACACACTTAAATATCTTTTAGTTTCTCTGTAATCAGGAGCCAAAAATTAATGTTTTAATATTCTGTCTTATTTGGAAATGTGCTAGATATTTAATGAATTTAACTTATCATTTAACTAACTTAACGTAACTGTTAAGACTTTAGATTGCCAAAAAGATTTGGGGAAACTACTTAAACAGACTAGTAAATTCCAGTGAAAAAGAAGTTTTATATTTATGCTAGTAACTCTAAAGATGTATGTGTTTTAATTAAGCAAGCCATCAACCTTCAACTAGTTTAAAAAAAATTTTTTTTTTTTTTAAGATTTTACTTATTTGACAGAGATCAGACAAGCAGGCGGGGGTGGAGGGGTGGAGGGGTGGGGGGATGGGTGTGGGGGGGTGCCTACTCCACACCCCACTGAGCAGGGAGCCCAATGCAGGGCTCTATCCCAGGACCCTGAGACCATTACCTGAGCCTAAGGCAGAGGCTTAACCCACTGAACCACCCAGGCACCCCTTAAAACTAACTTTTATTAATTCCGTATTTTCCCAGATCATACAAACTTAAGACACTTGGGTTAGTTTCTTTTCCTTTCCTTTCCTTTCTTTTTTTTTCTTTTTTTTTTTTTTTAAATAGAGGAAGTGGGGGAAGGGCAGAGGGAGAGGAGAGAGAGAATCCCTGCCTAGCTTGGAGCCTCACGCGGGGCTTATCTTGCAAGACCTGAGCTGAAATCAAGAGCCAGATGCTTAACAGACTCAGCCACTCTGGTGCCCCAGTTTTTCTTTCTTTCTCTCTTGAGTTTTAGAGTGCCCAATCCTTACAAGCACTTGCCTTCAAACCAAATGAATGAAACTCTTTTACAAATTAATTTCAACAATACCATCCAGGTAGGAAAATATTGACATTACATTATACACACACACACTCACACAGACGGGTGCAGAGACACTATGGTTACATTGGGGTTTTTTTTGTTTTGTTTTGTTTTTTTAACTTTGGTTTTTCAAGGCCAACAATTTACAAGTCTTTTTGAGATAAACAGGGGAGGTCTGGGGATCAGTAAGGGAATAGGTGAATTCTGAATTGCCTCTAGAGCTAACTTCTGCAAAACTTAGGTAAGATAAGGACAGCTGCTGTCACTTTCTCAAAGATTTGGGTTTTAAATTAAATGACAACTTCGGCTGAGCCACCTGTCCAACTATATTATCTGCTTTGTTTCTTTCCCTCTGGGTGCAGTTTCAATTTTTAGTATTTCTGGCATTACTGAATAACCCTGCTTGGGTGTAAGCTGGGTCCCCAAAGAGGGTGCAAAGGATATCACCTTTCCAAAATCCAAAATCATCCTGACAGCCAAAACAAAACCCAAGTTGGATGCCCCAGGC
>NW_025721596.1:0-18865 GCF_922984935.1 Meles meles | reverse complement strand
TCTTTGAAAAATACTGGTGGAATTTTGTTTGGAGTGGCATTAAAAGTATAGATTTAATCTAGCCAGTATAGAATTTTTAACAATGTTTTTTCTTCTGATCCAAAGCATGGAATGGTCTTCCATCTTTTTGTGTCTTTTTCAATTTCCTTCATGAGCGTTCTATACTTCCTTGAGTACAGATCCATTACCTCTTTGGTTAGGTTTATTCCCAGGTATCTTATGGTCCTTGGTGCTATAATAAATCAATTGATTCTCTAATTTCCCTTTCTGTGTTTCCATTGTTAGTGTATAAGAAAGCCACTGATTTCTATACATTGACTTCGTATCCTTCCACGTTACTGAATTTCTGTATGCATTCTAGTAGCTTGGGTGTGGAGTCTTTTGGTTTTCCATATAAAGAGTCATGTCATCTGTGAAGTGAGGGAGTTTGACTTCTTCCTTGCGAATTTGGATACATTTTATTTCTCTTTGTTGTCTGATTGCTGTTGCTGGGATTTCTAATACTATGTTGAACAAGAGTGGTGAGAGTGGGCATCCTTGTCGTGTTCCTGAACTCAACGGGAAGGTTGTGAGCTTTTCCACATTGAGGATGATATTTGCTGTGGGTCTTTCATACATAGATTTTATGAAGTTCAGGAATGTCCCCTCTATCCCTATACTTTGAAGTGTTTTAATCAGGAACGGATGCTGGATTTTTTCAAATGCTTTTTCTGTATCAATTGAGAGGACCATGTGTTTCTTCTCTCTCCTCTTATTGATTTGTTATATCACATTGATTGATTTGTGAGTTGAACCATCCTTGCAACCCAGGGATAAATCCCACCTGGCCATGGTGGATAAGCTTTTTAATGTGCTGTTGTATCCTGTTTGCTAGGATCTTGTTGAGAAGCTTAGCATCCATATTCATCAGTTATATTGGTCAGAAATTCTCCTTTTTGGTGAGGTCTTTGCCTGGCTTGGGGATCACGGAAATGCTGGCTTCATAAAAAGCGTCTGGACGTTTTCCTTCTGCTTCAAATTTTTGAAACAGCTTCAGGAAAATTGGTGTTATTTTTTCTTTGAATGTTTGGTAGAATTCCCCAGGGAATCCATCTGGTCCTGGGCTCCGGTTTTCTGGGTGGCTTTTAATCACAGTTTCAATCTCATTACTAGATATCGGTCTATTTTGGTTGTGGGAAGCCAAGGTGGGGTTCGAGACGAGAGCCAAACCAGGCTCTGACTTGTGCCTCCTCCAATGTCTCACTGCCTGATTCAAGGCAGAGTATAATGGCGTTGAGTTGCATTTGAGAAAGAGCCTGTGCCATGGTCTGCTTGCTTGCCTACGTGACTTCTCACATGCCCTCTAGATATTTGACCTTCAAAACAGCCCAGATGCACTCATTAATCTTCTAGTGGTTCTTGCTGTCCTGAGAAAAGCTATGAGATAATATTTCAAGTGTGTTTATTTTTTTTAATTTTTATTTATTTATTTTTTCAGCATAAGAGTATACATTGTTTTTGCACAAACCCAGTACTCCATTCAATACGTGCCCTCCCTATTACCCACCACTTGGTTCCCCCAATCTCCCACCGCTGCCCCTTCAAAACCCTCAGGTTGTTTTTCAGAGTCCATAGTCTCTTATGGTTCACCTCCCCTTCCAATTTCCCTCACCTTCCTTCTCCTCTCCATCTCCCAATGTCCTCCATGTCATTCGTTATGCTCCACAAATAAGTGAAACCATATGACACTTGACTCTTTCTGCTTGACTCAAGTGTGTTTCTAGTGGTGGATGTTTACCATCCACTACCTGGCGCTGGTATGTCTGTGGTGAAAAATATTATGAAGCTGGTGTGTGAACCTTTAATCCTGCAGCAACACTTAGATAAGTCACCCTTTCACTGTAAGACTTCTATATAGTCTCTTGTATTTACTAATAAAGCGGCATTTGGTGGAAATCATCCCCTGTGCTCCTCCTGCCCCATCTCTTTGTCTCTTTGATTTATTTTCACCATCCTCTTACCCTCGCATTCCTGATCGAGTTGTCATGCGGGCCGTGGCATTAGGTTGTCAATTTATTCCTGGTTCAATTTTGGGATTTTTATAGTTTTCCAGGAATGCATCTATTTCATCTAGGTTGCTTAACTTATTCACATATAACTGTTGATAATAACTTCTGAGGATTGTTTCTACTTCCTTGATGTTAGTTGTGATCTCTCCCTTTTCATTCATAATTTTATTATTTTGAGCTTTCTCTCTTTTCTTTTGGGTTAGTGTGGCCAATGGTTAATCAATATTATTGATTCTTTCAGAAAACCAGCTTCTGGTTTCATTGATACATTCTCTTGTATCTCTAGTTTCTACCTCATTGATCTCTGCTCTAATCTCGATTATTTCCCCTCATATGTGTGGAGTCGGTTTAATTTGTTGTTGATTCTCCAGTTCCTTAAGGTGTAGAGACAGCTGGTGTATTCCGGATTTTTCCATTTTTTTGAGGGAGGCTTCGGTGGCTATGAATTTCCCCCTTAGGACTGCTTTTGCTGTATCACTTAGGTTTTGGACCAAAGTGTCTTCATTCTCATTGGTTTCCATGAATTGATTAAGTTCATCTTTGACTTCCTGTTGATCCAAGCATTCTTAAGCAAGGTGGTCTTTAGCTTCCAGGTGTTTGAGTTCCTTCCAAACTTTTCCTTGTGATTGAGCTCCAGTCTCAAAGCACTGTGACTGAGAAATATGCAGGGAATCATCTCAGTTTTTGGTATCGGTTGAGTCCTGATTTGTGACCCAGTATGTGGTCTATTCTGGAGAAGGTTCCATGTGCACTTGAGAAGAATGAGTATTCTTTAGTTTTAGGGTGGAATGTTCTGTATATATCTATGAGGTCCATCTGGTCCAATGTGTCATTCAATGCTGTGGTTGCTTTTTTGATTTTCTGCTTCTATGATCTATTACTGAGTGAGGTGTGTTAAGATCTTCTACTATTAATGTATTCATAGAAATATGACTTTTTATCTTGATTAAGAGCTTTGTTATGTAATTGGAGGCACCTTTATTGGGGTTGTAAATATTTAGAATTGTTATATCATCTTGCTGGATAGTCCCTTTGAGAATGATATAGTGTCCTTCTGTATCTCTGACTGCAGTCTTTAGTTTAAAATCTAATTTATCTGATATGGGAATCGCTACCCGGCCTTCTTTTGAGACCCATTGGCATGAAAGATGCTTCTCCATCCCTTTGCTTTCAGTCTGTGTGTATCTTTAGGTTCAAAATGGGTCTCATGTATACAACATATTGGTGGGTCCTGTCGTTTTATCCAGCCTGCAACCCTGTGTCATTTTGTGGATGCATTTAGGCCACCACATTGAGAGTGATTATTGATAGATACATTTTTATTGACATCGTGTTAACTTTGAAGTCTTTCTTTCTTTAGATTGTCTCTGTATTTCTGTTCAATGACATTTTTAGGATTTTTTTCTCTTTTATAGCAGCCCCCTTAATATTTCCTGCAGTGTCGGCTTGGTGGTTGCATAGTCTTTTAATCCTGCTGATCTTGGAAAATTTTTATCTCTCCATCCATTTTGAATGCCAGTCTTGCTGGATAAAGTATTCTTGGCTGCATGTTTTTCTCATTTAGTGCCCTGAATATATCTTGCCAGCTCTTTCTGGCTTGAGAGGTCTGACGTTATTCTGATGGGCTTTCTTCTGTATGCAAGGAGCCTCTTTGTCCTAGCTGCTTTCAAGAGGGTCAGCCTACAATTGTAATTCTTCATTCTAACTATCAGGTGTCGTGAGGACTTTCAAGAATCTAAAATCTTGGGGGGGGGGCCTATCTGCCTCTAGTACATGTACACTCTTTCCATTCGTGAGATTGGGAAAATTTTCATAGACAACTTGTTCCACTATATCTTCTAGATTTTTTATTTCTCCTCCCCTTCAGGGATTCCAATCATTCTGATGTTGGAACATTTCATGGCATCATTTATTTCCCTGATTCTGTTTTTGTGGCTTCTGAAATGTTTGTTCCAGACTTCCTCCTGATCCTTTCTCTCTATCTGTTTGTCCTCCAGATCACTAATTCTATATTCTGTTTCAGTTACCCTAGCTTTTAGAGAATTTAGATTCGATTGGAACTCATTGAGAGCTTTTGAACATCATCCCTGGTGGCTTTCAGTTCTGCCCTAATCAATTCCATTTGGTCATCCATGGCTTTCTCCAACCTAGTTATTGCCTGGATGATTTTTAGCCTGAATTCCCTTCCTGACATATTGTCCATGTCGCTTGCCATTAGCTCTGTTGCAGAAGGCCCATCCTCTGTATTTTTCTTCTGTTGGGCATTCCTCCTCTTAGTCATTTTGTTGAGAGATGGCTGAACGGATATAGCTGGATGTATCGACAGTTGTGCAGTCAAGGTGCACCCTGGAACACTTCTGAGCCATCAGGTGTACCCACCCAAATGAGAGAAAAAAGAAAAGAAAAATAAAGAGAGAGAGAGAAAAAAGGGAAGAGAAAAGAGAAGGTTCAGCCCAAATTGTACCCAAGGTAAGATTTTTGAAGTATACAGACAAAAACAGACCAAAAAAATAAATAAAAAAGACTGATAAAGGTATATGACACGAGAAAACATATATATATATAGATAGATAGATAGATAGATAGATATAGATATATATAAAAGCAAATAAAGGGCAAACTTCATCAAAAAGAACCCCAAGTATATGATTTATATACTATCAGGACAAACACAAATACACAGGAACAATGGCCAAGATAAAGATGGGAGAGTGGCTATAAATTATCAGTGTGGGCTAGGAAGTTTATTTTGATTCTTCCTGGCTGTATCTTGATGTCTTTGTTAAAGGACTCAACTTTCCTTTGATTAAGGGGGATTAAAAATTGGTTTACCTATAGGGGTAGCATTGATTGGCGAAAGGGGATTACCTTGATGTTTAAGTCTATATGAATATTAGAAAACAAAAATAAAAAAGGAATAAACTAGACTAAAGTAAACTACAATTTAAGAAAAAATTTAAAAGAATAGAAAAGCAAAAGAAAAACACGGTTGTATGTATCAAAAATTTCAGGTTAGAAGGTTATTATGGAATTTGATGTACTGGACATCTCACTGTGATGGTAAATAGGTTAAAAAATTATCTATATAAAAAAGTGAACCAGAGTATTGGGAACACGTTAGAAATAAAAGTTGTATCTATGAAGTAGTGGTGGTTGTTGTCTTGTCATGTTTTTTTTTAATTTTTTTTCTTTCCTGGTTGGTTTTCTGGGATAGGGACCTGCCACGTGGGTTTTCAGTCAATGGTGTTCCCTGAGTTAACCCCCCCCCCCCCCAGCCAAGGGTTGGGCTCTGAGAAAACCGGTTTTTCAGGCTTTTGTTCTCTGGAGGTTTTTTTGTTTGTTCATCTGTTTTCTCTTGCCTTGACAGCTTTTGATGGTTTTGGAGGTTTAGAGGAAAGCAAACTGCACCCAACCTCCCTCTCAGAGAGAATTCTCAGTCTGTTCCCATTTGGGTCTCCAGAGCACTTTAACTTCCCCCTCGGCTGCTGGCAGAGCAGGTTCTGAGTCGCTTTCCCTGGGACCACAGGATCTCCTGCTTGTACCCAAAACCATGACAGCAGTGGCTCCAGACCGCCAGAGAGGTTCCAAGCAGCAATCGCACACTGAGAATTTCCTTCTGGCCTGGGCTGGGAGTGCCTGGTCTTTCCGGGTCTGAGAGCACCCGACTGGCGCCTTCACGTACCTCTCTCATGGGAGGGAATGGAGTACTTCTCAGTCTCTGATAGTATGGCATGGGTCTAAGAGTGCCAGGGTAGCACTTGTGTGCCCTCTCTCAGGGCAGGGTGTGGGACACGCGTGTCTCAGTCTCTGATGGCAGGGTCTGGTGTTCTGCATCTGGTGAGGCTCCCAGCCCCTCATGGGAGCTGGACACCAGGCGTTCTTGGGCACACCAAGACCTGGTTTCTCCGCCACACTCTTTCTGGCTCAGCGCCTGGGGAGGCTGTTCTGGGTCCAGGACTTAGGCCCCTGTCCTTAACTGCCCTGCTTCCGACAATTTCCCCCATGATCCTTTGCTCTTTTGAGTGCTTTCAACCAGATTCCAAGTTAATGCTGGTCCCCAGTTGCAGGGCACTCTCATATTGGGGTAGTACATTCCAATTGGCAGCCTCTGGTGGCTCCTTCCCCCTTTCGTTTATCTTCTGATATCAGGCCAGCATTCCCACTCTGCTTTACCTCCTCACTGGCGTCTTCTGCCCCTGTAGAGATCCAGTCGTGTATAATTCTGATCTCAGGCTGATATCATGGGTGATCGGAGTTCTTTGGTAGGTAATCAGCTCCCTTTAGGGAACAGGTTGAAATGGTGCCTCCTCCTACTTCCCCACCATCTTGTCTCTCTAAATGTTAATTTTAATGTATCTAATTATTTTTAAGAAGCTTAATTCTTTAGCCATCCTAGAAAATTGTTTTGTTCGTTGTGTTTCTTCAAATATTATTCTTTGAACACATTTAAGGAAGCAGAAATTTTATGAAAAATAATGGAAGATTTTATATCCAATGAACAATAATATTAATTCTGAATTTGAATGAAGATTTCCAATAATGGTCTTTAATGTGTGCCAAAGGATGTAGAAACCTGAAACCTTGTTACCATGGCATAGAATTGATTCCTCTGGCTCAAGGTATCACTATCAAAAACACTTGAATAAATTAAAAAATTGAAAATGTTAAAGTATTTTATAGCTGCTAATTATATGATACTTGTAAGCAAGTGCATTTGAGTGCTTGTAGCTCTTCCATTTCAGTTTTTAACTCTAGATGCAAGAAATTTGAAACACAAATTCCAAGTATTAGGTGTTGTATATATTTGAGAAATAACTTTACCAACTACATAAAACTTGTAAACTATTATTAGTAAAGACTATGGAAATTATATTTTAGGCACATTACCTAAAAAGAAAACTAATTGTTCTAAAAAGTTTTAAAGTGATTTTTGTTGTTGTTGTTGATGTTGTTGAAGATAGAGTTTTTTTTGTTGTTGTTGTTGTTGGAAAAATTGGACAGCCACATGCAGAAGAATGAAACTGGACAATTTCTTTGCACTACACACAAAAATAGGGTCAAACTGGATGACAGACCTAAATGTGAGACAGGAATCCATCAAAATCCTTGAGGAGAACATAGGCAGCAACCTCTTCGACTTTAGCCACAGCCACTTCTCACCAGACATGTCTCCAAATGCAAGGGAAACAAAGGCAAAAATGAACTACTGAGACTTCATCAAGATGAAAAAAAAAAAAAAAAACTTTTGCACAGCAAAGGAAACAGTCAACAAAACCAAAAGACAACTGACAGAATGGGAGAAGATATTCACAAATTAAGGGTTAGTATCTCAAATATATAAAGAATTTATGAAACTCAGTGAGTTTCATGGAACAAATAATCTAATCAAGAAATGAGCAGAAGACATAAACAGACATTTCTGCAAAGAAGACATCCAAAAAGCAACAGACAAATGAAAAACTGCTCAATATCACTTGGCATCAAGGAAACACAAATCAAGACAATGGGATATGACCTCATCTCAGTCAGAATGGTAAAATTAAGTCAGAAAATGACAAATGTTGTCCAGGATGTGGAGAAAGGGGAATCCGCCTACACTGTTGGTGGGAATGCAAGATGGTGCAGCCTCTTTGGGACAGAACATGGAGGTTCCTCAAAAAGTTGAAAATAGAGATACCCTATCACCCAGCAATTGCCCTACTGAGTATTTACCCCACATATGTAGTGATCCAAAGGGACATCTTCTTCCCAATATTTATAACAGCAATGTCCACAATAGCCAAACAGTGGAAAGAGCTCAGATGTCCATCACCAGATAAATGGATAAAGAAGATGTGATTACACACACACACACACACACACACACACACACACACACCACAATGGAATGTTACACAGCCATAAAAAATGAAATCTTTCCATTTACAATAATATGGATGGAACTAGAAGATATTATGCTAGGTGAAATAAATTAATCAGAGAAAGATAATTATCATACGATCTCAATGATACGTGGAATTTAAGAAACAAGGCAGAGGTTCATAGACGAAGAGAGGAAATAAATGGATCAAGACAAAATCAGAGAGGGAGACAAAGTATAAGAGAGTCTTAACCTCAGGTAACAAACTGAGGGTTGTTAGATGGGAGGGCAGTGGTCGAATGAGGAGACTGAATGACGGACATTGGGAAGGATATGTGTTATGGTAAGTGCTGTGTGTTGTGTAAGACTGATGAATCACAGACTTGTACCCCTGAAACAAATAATACATTATATGTTAACAATACAAATAAAAAATAAAAATTTTTGAAATAAAAAAATCTTTGTAATAATATAGCTCAATACCACATTTTGTTTTATTTTGTCTCATTTTGTTTTACATGCCTGGGTGTTGTAAATGGAACCATGAAACGTATTATTATAGTCATAAAATTGAGGGGTGATACATACGTTTCTTAATTACTTTAGAGTGTCCATATTCTATTCAGTTTTATTGCAATAAAAAATATTGAGAATTGGTTTTCTGACATTGTTTTCCAAAACGCTGCATGATCTTTGTTTTACAATAATGAACTAATCAAGTGTGTTAAGAGGAAAATTAATCCGTACTTTCAAAACTGTCTGATTTTTCACAAGTTGGACACAGCCCCATTATAAAATATAGCTATGTAACCATGTCCGTGGGTTCGAAAGGCCCCACATATTCCAAATATACCTTTCCTCCGTCCAGTCCATCCTGGTGTCAAGGCATGGTCCATTCAATTTAGATCAACACCATCTACTTCACCATCTTCGCTCACTTCGTCTCTCTACTTGCAGTGCTGTACTTTCCCAAATGACCACTAATTTAACATTTCTAAAGAGCAGATCTAATCATTTTGCTTCTGTTTGTAGAACTCTGGGTCACAGAAGGGCAAGAAAGAAGTCTATAAAATAAAGTAAGAAGGAATGAACGATTGGAACATTTATCCCTTATACTTTGCCAACATTCAGACCTTTGCACATGTTGTGCCTTTTCTGTGGTATATTGTCCCTGAGAAAGTCCCCTCTGCCACAGTCTCCTGTACTCATCTGAGGGAACATCTAGTCAACATTTGCACTGAGTTCCAGAGGCTGATCTCAGTCCCCTTTTTTGACCAAATTCTTGTACCGCAGATAAAAGGGATGTGTCCTTATGAGCCATACACTTTCCGCATTAGCATCATATATAAGATATTAGGTTTATCATACATTGTATAGTACCTCTTTCCATATAAAACTATACAGATTCAAATTCCTTGAAAACAACAACCATATAGTGCTCAGATTTTAAACTCATTTAGCTGTTATTTTGGATTATAAGAGTTTAAATGTTTATTGAATAAATGACTAAATTTGAATATTTGATATCATGCTTCTCTTATTTTGTCTAATAAATTACATACTTCAAAACTCTGTTCAGACATCACCTCAAGCAGGGTACCTCCCCTAAATCTTCCTTCCATTCTGAGTTCACATTTGTCCCACAGTTTCTTATGCAAGCATAGATACTAAACCTAAAGTTTAACCACTAGGTGCTTTCAGTTTTGGACCAGGTCCACATAGTGCATATCATTGTGGTCTATCATATTAAGGGATGATAGAAGGTAGGAAGATGACAGGATTGTCACAGTAATAATTAGTCACATTGAAATGAGCACATTTTATAAGATTGTCACTTACACTGTCAACAAACAGAATACAAAGCTTATAAATGTAGGACAAGTGATATTTTAACTGTTTGTGTGGAAAAATTTTACACTTACATAAAAGTAGTATGAATAAGAATGGTGTAAACCACAGCCACATACCTTTTACCCAGACTCAACAGTTAGCTTTTTTTTTAACCTCTTTCTTTACATCACCCTTCTCTCACTCCCTCATTTCAATCAATTACATAGAATCACATGATTTTCTTTCTCTAAATATTTTAATTATGTATTTCCTAAGAATATGGGTGTTCTACAGTGTCAGAGTGTATTTATCAACTTCAATAAATATAACATCACTATAATATAATTGTATATATGTTTTGAAAGAATAAGAATTAGAAAATTAAAGATATTTTTTAAAAAATTAAAAAGAGGTTTCTTTTTTTTAATACAGAGAGGCAATATTTAAAAGTTTCCTACTCCATGGTTTCTTTTAAAAAAATATTTTACTTATTTGAGAGAGAGAGAATGAGTGGGTGGAAGGGGCAGAAGGAGAAGCAGACTCCTCACTGAGCAAGAAGCCCAGTGTATGGTTTGATCCCAGAACTCTGGGATCATGACCTGAGCCAAAGGCAGATGCTTAACCTACTGAACCATCCAGGTGCCCCTACTTTGTAGTTTCTTAAAAGACAGGTCCCACATTCAACATTTTCTTCAGAGCTCCCATAACATTCTTATTTCTTAGACTATAGATCAAAGGGTTGAGCACAGGAGTGAGTATGGTGTAAAAGACAGATACCATGATGTCCTTCTCTGGTGTATGGTAGGATTTGGGGAGCATGTAAGTATAAATGGCAGCCCCATAGAAGAGGATGACCACAGTCATGTGGGAAGAACAAGTGACAAAGGCCTTCTTCTGTCCTTCTGCTGAGTTCATCCTATGGATGGTGATGAGGATAAAGTAGTAAGAGCCTGAAATGACTATCACAGGAATGAGAAGCATAAGGACACAGCACAGGTACATGAAAATCTCATAGATGGAAGTGTCCGAACAAGAGAGTTTCAATACAGCAGGGACTTCACAGAAAAAATGATGTATCTCCCGAGATCTGCAGAAGGGGAAGGTCATGGTGATGGGAGTAAACAAGAAGCCATCCACTGAGCCCAGGAACCAGCAGCCAGATGATAGAAGGTGTAACACGCGATGGTTCATGAGGACAGGGTAATGAAGAGGATGGCAGATGGCCACATAGCGGTCATAGGCCATAGAGGCTAGAAGAAAAAATTCTGAACCTGCTAGTGTCAGATAGAGAAACATTTGTATCCCACATTCTATGTCTGAGATCTTGTTCATACCCATGACTTGGTCCATGAGCATCTTGGGCACAGTAACAGAAATATACATCATGTCCATGAGAGATAGCTGGCTAATGAAAAAATACATGGGGGTGTGGAGGTGGGCATCGGAATGTATCAATAGTATCAAGATGGTGTTTCCAGACACGGCCATTAGGAAAAGCACGAAAATGACCAAACAAAGGAGAGCTGGGTGTTTGGATTCACTGAAGATTCCCACCAGGATGAAATCTGATCTCCCAGTATGGTTAGCTAGCCAGTTGGCGTTCTCCATGTGATTTCACCTGGGCAACCTAGGGAAGTTTTGGGATTAATGAATCAATCACGAACCACCACCCACTGAAATGAATGTGTTGAGAGAGAAAGAGAGAATGAGAACCCAATTATGTTATTAGAAAAAAATTCCATGGTTTTATGGATTTAGAGAATACAAATTATCTGTAATTATATAAATTTACCATTTGGGAGGTTGCATTGTTCATTGTATCGTGAGTTTTCCTTTTTCTATAGTATCCTTTACCAATAAGCATGTACAATTTTTTAGGTTAGCTGTTGCCCTAACCAAACACAAAAAATGAATCAAAATGTAAAATTTATATATATATATATTTATATATATATATTTATATATATATACACATATATGTATATTTATATATATACATATATGTGTGTGTATGTATATATGTATACAAATATATGTATACATATGTATATATGTATTTAAATGTGTGTGTGCATATATATACGTATGTATATATATGTGTGCATATATATATGCATACACACACACACACACACACACACACACACACACACACAAATCTCCCCTTCTAGAATTTTTATTGTAGATAATCAAAATATCATTAATCTCTCTGGTCTAAGAATCCAACTGAGATTTTTTTTTTTTTTAAATTTCATTTATTTGACAGAGGGAGAGCACAGCAGGGAGAGCGGCAGGCAGAGGGAGAGGGAGAAGCAGACTCCCTGCTGAGCAGGGAGCCCAATACAGAACTCAATCCCAGGACCCCAGATCATGACCCAAGACAAAAGTAGATGCCCAGCTGACTGAGTCACCCAGATGTCCCTTCAACTGAGATCTTAAAAACTCTTTAAGGTGCATTCTATATAAGAAAAAAAATCATTAAAAATTTTATATAAGAAAAAATAATTTCACATTGCACAGAATTATCAAATCATTACTTTGTACAATGGAAACTAGTATAATTATATGTCAGTAATACCCCAAAAAGAACAATCTAATGAACCATTGAACATTATATCAAAAGCCAAGGATTCACTAATTGAATTTAAATTTAAAAAGAGAAAAAGAAAAAAATAATAAAGAAAAATGAAAAGTAACCTCAACAAAATTTGGGGGAAAATCTATATGAAATTCTTGAACCCCACAGTGAGGCACTGTGATTGTATGGAGTAACCCACAAATCCCCCTCAAACAGATCATGATCCTAACCAATGACCAAACTCTTAGATAGCCGAGGGGCACCATTTTGGAGTTCCAACTCTGAAGCCAGACTGGCTGTGGGTCCAGCTTATCCTCTCCACACTCTTCCTCCATTCATTCTACATACATAAAAAAGAGGAAAAGAATAATGTTAAATCTTGCATATGCTTAGGATTAAATGAGGAAAGTGTTTGGACCATTACTGGTTACAGATGACTAATGATTAAATAGCTAATAGGTACAGTAATAATTATGCAGAATCTATGTAAGAGATGGCTGTTATATATATATGTATATATATATACACACACATATACGTATATACATATGTGTATGTGCATGTACATATGTATATGCATATACATGTATGTATATATATGTATATATATATATATATATATAATCTTATTTTAACCCTGATTAAGCATAACTTTATGAGAAATCTATCTAATTTGTATCCAGTACATGTTTTTCCAAGTTGAAATTCATCTTAAAATTTTTACTATCTACTCTATATTTCAGAGGACAAGGAAGTAGTATTTAGACAGTCATTGCTATTTATCAGAGAAGGCTTTAGTTGTTTCCCCAAATGTTATCTGCTTTAATGCACATAGCAATTAATTGCTCATGGAACTGAGATTCAGAAAGGAAAGTTGAAACAACACTACGATATTTCTGACTCCAATTTACTGTTTACTACTTTATCTTGCTGTTCACAGCCAGCCTCTCTATCAGATGCTAAAGATGAATCAAAAACAAATTAAATCTAATTACAGTTAATGAGGTCACAGTCAGTCTATTCAGAGACAAAAGTAGAAATGCAATTTAAAGCAGAATTCTGAAATAACTACAAAATAAATAAAACAATTAACACAGAATACATCTGACCTTTCTTCAGAGAATAATACCTCCTTTGACATTTTCTGTTCTGAAGTTTAAACTTTTGCAACCTTTTAATTTCTGACATGTCAAATCTCAAAATTCAGAAGTCCTTACTAAGAGAAAGCAAATAATGACTCCTCTTTCTGGGAAGAGCTTAGTGGCAGTTATCATGTCTAGATATTTCAGAAGAATTTACTAGTTTCAAATATGTCTTATACTTTTAAAAATATTTTTATACTTTTTTCATAGTTCTAAGACTAATTAAAACATCAAATTATTAATATTCTCAGTTGATAAGGCAGTTGAGAACACTGCAAATGATTTTTGAATTCTTAATGTAGATATTTAACAAATTTTGTCAAATTACATCAACAACAATAGCCTTTCTATCACATCCCACCCTCACTGAAAGATGAAATTTGAGACCTGTGAAAAATAAAAATGTAGCCTGATAAATTGCAAAACACATCTGCTGACAAAGTCTGGATTTGTGGTCAAAATAAATTAAGGATCAGCACAGTGAGCAATAAATGTGAAGGCCTTGAAACCGCTTGCTGAGTGAATGAAAGGAGACCACAAAGTTACTTGGTGGGTACTGGGAAATCTTTGCTGTGCTTTTGTAAATGTGGGTCCTGCCATTAAGATACGCTGAACAGTCCACCTGGGATACCAGACACAAAAGGGAACACTGTCTGTTGTATGCATGGCGACTGGCCCTTCTGTTCATAGTGACTCTTTTCTAATATAATTCCTTGAGCTTCATATAAACAACTTAATGCGTATTTAACATGTAAATTCATTGACCGTGGTGGTGGATTAATGTTAAACTTTATTTGAAGCTGACAGCATCCTAGGAATTGTTCTAATGCTTTATCCTATTTTATCTTTCCCAAGACTCTACAAGGTACATATTCATCTTATTTTCTCATTTTACACATTAAGGAATTCAGATTCTTATGGTCTGCTTAAGAGAACAC
Source organism: Meles meles (assembly GCF_922984935.1). Classification (NCBI taxonomy): domain Eukaryota; kingdom Metazoa; phylum Chordata; class Mammalia; order Carnivora; family Mustelidae; genus Meles; species Meles meles. The sequence goes on along the minus strand of NW_025721596.1, from coordinate 4,469 downwards.
AACTGCATTGAGTTGAGCCCACAGGCTGTAACTATGCCTCAGAATTTTGGGGGACCTGGTCTTTGCTACATAGTAGATAATTTGGGTATTAAGTCACCCACTGTCAGTTTCATATAAATCATATAAATCTGATTGAGATATTTATTTCTAACCCTCAAAAATTATCAATAGCTCATCTGCCAAATTTCAATTTCAGGAAAACAAATACATTATCCAATTATATAGGAAATGTGCATATTCTTCTGCATGCACATAATTAGAAAGCAAAAATACAATTTTTAATGTGCTATACAAAAAGATTCAAGAGAAAAGTAAATTTGTTTTTTTTTTTTTCACTTACAAATAGGTAAAAAGAAAATTAAGGGCATATTTTCAACAACTATAATGGAGAATATCAGAAGCAGAAGTCAAGACAGTTAGAAAATAATCATCCTTTTTTTTCTTGCAGTTCTGTCTGCTTCTCTGGTTGAATCCAGTCTCGTTCAGATGGGCTAATGGAGTGTGACCAGGTTCAGTGTACAGAGAGAAGTAGGAGGGCTTTACTATGCCCATTAAGGGAGTGGATGAATGTTTTCTGTCAATAAATCCCCTCTGAGACTATAAAGAAGAATGCGATTATAAGAGCTGAAGAAGCTAATAGCTATCCTTATTGCACTGTCCTGCTTTTTGCTGATGTCTTATTTTTTTTTAAGATTTTATTTATTTATTTGACAGACAGATATCACAAGTAGGCAGAGAGAGAGAGGGGAGGAAGCAGGCTCCCCGCCGAGCAGAGAGCCCGATGCAGGGCTCGATCCCAGTACCCTGGGATCATGACCCGAGCTGAAAGCAGAGGCTTTAACCCACTGAGCCACCCAGGCGCCCCTTTGCTGATGTCTTTTAAAAAATCTTTTATTGTTCATCTCAATATGTATCAAAATCTTAACCGGATTAACAATATTCACACATTGCATTACTAATGAATTTCTGGCTATGACATATATGAGTTAGTTTTTTTTTTTTCTAAGATTTTTAAAATCTATTATTTATTTGACAGACAGAGATCACAAGTAGACAGAGAGGCAGGCAGAGAGAGAGGAAGGGAAGCAGGCTCCCTGCTGAGCAGAGAGCCCGATGTGGGGCTCCATCCCAGAACCCTGGGATCATGACTGGAGCTGAAGGCAGAGGCTTTAACCCACTGAGCCACCCAGGTACCCCATGAGCTAGTTTTTTTTTATGTAGCCTTTTCATTTTACAAAATACATATTTCATGTAGATGTGAATATATTTTTTTTCTCATTTTAGGTTTAAGGTAAATATTTGAAATATATATTTTTTCTTTTTACTTTTTACTGATGTACAATCTGAAGTTCATAGTTCAATAAATTTTTCAAAGATAATATCATTAATTAGTACTATGGTTGAAACTAAAATTGAGATCATCTTCATATTTTTTTTAATTTAGATCCCAATATATTAGTGTTATTCTCTATCTCTGACTACAGTCTTTAGCTTAAAATCTAATTTATCTGATATGAGAATCACTACCCCAGCTTTCTTTTGAAGCCCATTGGCATGAAAGATGCTTATCCATCCCTTCACTTTCAGTCTGAATGTATCTTTAGGTTCCAAATGTGTCTCTTGTAGACAGCACACAGACAGGTCTTTTCATCCAGTCTGCATCCCTGTGCTATTTTATGGGAGAATTTAGGCTGTTCACGTTGAGAGTGATTATTGAAAGATTAGTTTTAATTGACATCCTGTTGCCTGTGAAGTCCTTGTTTCTATAGATTGCCTCTCCACGTTTCTGTTTTATGACACTCTAGGGTTCTTTCCTCTTTTATAGAACCACCCCTTAATATTTCTTGTAGTGCTGGTTTGGTAGTCACATACTCCTTTAAATCTTGCCAGTCTTAGAAGCTCTTTATCTCTCCCTCCGTTCTGAATGTCATCCTTGCTGGATAAAGTGTTCTTGGCTGCATGTTCATCTAAGTTAGTGCCCTGAATATGTCTTGCCAGCTCTCTCTGGCTTCCCAGGTTTCTGTGGCCAGGTCTGACATTATTCTGATGGTCCTGCCTCTGTACATAAGGAATCTCTTCCCCTAGCTGCTCTTAAGACATCCTCCCTGAATTTATGACTGGTGAAATTCACAATTATTTGCCCGGAGATCTTTCTACACTCGTTGATCTTGGGGGCTGTCCTTTCTGCCTCTAGGACACGAACACTTGTTCCATTACCCAGATTAGGGAAATTTTCATCCAGTGTTTATTATATGTTCAACTATATCTTCAACTATATGTTCTAATCTTCTCTTTTTCCCCACCTCCTTAAAGGATCCCAATAATTCTGACATTGGAACGTTTCATGCCATCATTTATTTCCCTAATTCTGTTTTCATGCCTTCTAAGCTGTTTGTTCCAGGCCTCCTCCTGATCCTTCTTTTCTATCAGTTTTTCTTCTAGATCACTAATTTTATCTTCTGCCTTGGTTATCCTAGCTGTTAGAGTAGTTAGACTAGATTGGATCTCATTGATAGCATTTTTAACTTCTACCAGGTTGGGTCTTCCTCCTTCTAGTCATTTTGGTGGGAGGTGCTTAAGGGGATGTATAGCTGATCAACAACAATTCAGGCAAGGTGCACCTTGGAATGTTTCAGAGCAATCAGGAGTCACCATCAAAAAGAAAGTAAAAAGGAAAGTAAAAAGGAAAAATTCAGATACTGTGCCCTCTCCATCAGAGCTATTGGAAATGGACATAAATAGTATGCAGCAAAGGGAATTCAGGCTAACAATTATCCAGACAATGGCTAGGTTGGAGAAAACCATTAATGATAACATGGAATCAAGGAATCAATTAGGGCAGAAGTGAAAGCCACCTGGGAAGAAGTTACAAATGCTATTAATGTGATCCAATCTAATCTAAATTCTCTAACAGCTAGGGTAACTGGGACAGAAGTAGAATTAGTGATCTAGAGGACAAACTGATAGAGAAAGAGGATCAGGAGGAGGCCTGGAACAATCAGCTTAGAAGCCATGAAAACAGAATTAGGGAAATAAATGACACCATGAAATGTTTCAATGTCTGAATTATTGAGATCCTATGGGGGGGTGGTGGGTGGGCAGCGAGAAAGAAAGAAGACTAGTAGTTATAGTTGAACAAACTCTCCATGAAATTTTTCCCAATCTGGGGAAGAGAACCAGTGTTCATATCCTAGAGGCAGAAAGGTCTGCCCCCAAAATCATGGAATCTAGAAAGATATCCAGACATCTGATTGTGAAACTGTTGAATCATAATTTTAGACAGGAGCTCTGGAGACCAGCTAAGGGAAGAGATCCCTTATGCACAGAGGAAGGCCCATCAGAATAATGGCAGACCTGTCCACAGGAACCTGGCAAGCCAGAAAGGGCTGGCAAGATGTATTCTGGGAACTAAATGAAAAGAACATGCAGGCAAGAATACTTTATCCAGCAAGGCTGACATTCAGAACAGATGAAGAGATAAAGAACTTCTCAGGCTGACAAGGCTTAAAGGAGCATGTGACCACCAAGAAGACCCTACAGGAAATAGTAAGGGGTGGTTCTATAAAATAAGAAAAATCCAAGAGTGTCATAGACCAGAAATTTACAGAGACAATCTATAGAAACAAGGACTTCACAGCCAACAGGATGTCAATAAAAACATATCTCTCAATAATCACTCTCAACGTGAACAGCCTAAATGCTCCCATAAAATGGCACAACATTGCAGATTGGATAAAACCACAGGACCTGTCCATGTGTTGTCTACCAGACACCCATTGTGAACCTAAGGATACATCCAGACTGAAAGTGAAGGTATGAAGAAGCATCTTTCATGCCAATGGGCCTAAAAAGAAGGCTGGGGTAAAGATTCTCATATCAGATAAATTAGATTTTAAACTAAAGACTGTAGTCAGAGATACAGAAGAACACTGCATCATTCTTAAAGGGACTATCCACCAAGATGATCTAACAATTGTAAATATTTATGCCCCCAATATAGGAGCAGCCACTACATAAATTAACTGTTAATCAAGATAAAGAGTTATATTAATATAAATACATGAATACTAGGGAATCATAATAAGCCACTCTCAGTAACAGACAGATTATCAAAGCAGAAATCAATAAAGAAACAAGAGCATTGAATGATGTATGGGACGAGATGAACCACATAGATATATTCAGAACATTCTATCGTAAAACAACAGAATACTCATTCTTCTCAAGTGCACATGCAACTTTCTCCAGAAGAGACTACATACTGGGTCACAAATCAGGACTCAACCAATACCAAAAGATTGATATTATTGCCTGCATGTTCTCAGACCAGAGTGCTTTGAAATAGGAACTCAACCACAAGAAAAAGTTTGGTAAGAATTCAAACACGTGGAAGCTAAAGACTACCTTGCTTATGAATGTTTGGATCAACCAGAAAATCAAGGAAGAACTTAAACACGTCATGGAAACCA
>NW_025721595.1:0-18888 GCF_922984935.1 Meles meles | reverse complement strand
GATGGGGCGCGGCCGGCGGCCCCGGCGCCGGGGAGTTTTCCCCGAGCAGAGTGGATGGAGGCGCCGTGGCCGGGCGTCCGCCTCCGCCGTGGCGGGCGGCCGGGGCGCCCGTGGAGGGGGCTGGCCTCTGTGGGGGAACGGAGTGATCTCTCACTCCACGGCTGGGACGAAGCCGCGAAAGGTGCCGTGGTCGCCGGGACGGTCGGGGGGACTCGTGGCGCGGGACTCAGGGTTCCCCATGCGGAGGCCCCCAGGCTCAGGCCCCTGGCAACGGAAGGCTGAGCAAGCAGGCCCGGGCCCGGGCCCGGCTTTCGGGGCTGGCCCGGCCCCAGCGGCCGGCGCCAGGGAGGGGACCCCCGGAGGCTGAGGAGCGGGAGGCGTCGGCCTCCCCGGGGCCCGCCTCCCGGAGCTCCTCCTGGCGGTGCCGGAACGCGACGACACGCGATCCCGGACAGGGCCCCGGGGGGGCGGCCCTGCGGCCCTCTGGTGCCCGAAGTGTGTTCGCCGGGCGTTTTCCGGCCAATTCTCACGAGCGTTCTGCCCAAATCGGGATCAATTTGGGCAGAACGCTCGTGAGAATTGGCCGGCGTTGGGCAGCCCTGGTCAGCGGCCAGTGCCGCGTGGAGCAGGGCCCTTTCTCGCGCGGTGCATGTCGCGGCCACCCGGAAAACGAGCCGTGACGATGGGGCGCGGCCGGCGGCCCCGGCGCCGGGAAGTTATCCCCGAGCAGAGTGGATGGAGTCGCCGTGGCCGGGCGTCCGCCTCCGCCGTGGCGGGCGGCCGGGGCGCCCGTGGAGGGGGCTGGCCTCTGTGGGGGAACGGAGTGATCTCTCACTCCACGGCTGGGACGATGCCCCAAAAGGTGCCGTTCTCGCCGGAACGGTCGGGGTCTCGTGGCGCAGGACTCAGAATTCCCCATGCGGAGGCCCCCAGGCTCAGACTCCTAGCAACGGAAGGCTGAGCAAGCAGGCCCGGGCCCGGGCCCGGCTTTCGGGGCTGCCCCGGCCCCAGCGGAAGGCGCCAGGGAGGGGACCCCCGGAGGATGTGGAGCAGGAGGCGTCGGCCTCCCCGGGGCCCGCCTCCCGGAGCTCCTCCTGGCGGTGCCGGAACGCGACGACACGCGATCCCGGACAGGGCCCCGGGGGGGCGGCCCTGCGGCCCTGTGGTGCCCGAAGTGTGTTCGCCGGGCGTTTTCCGGCCAATTCTCACGAGCGTTCTGCCCAAATCGGGATCGATTTGGGCAGAACGCTCGTGAGAATTGGCCGGCGTTGGGCAGCCCTGGTCAGCGCCCAGGGCCGCGTGGAGCAGGGCCCTTTCTCGCTCGGGGCATGGCGCGGCCACCCGGAAAACGAGCCGCGACGATGGGGCGCGGCCGGCGGCCCCGGCGCCGGGGAGTTTTCCCCGAGCAGAGTGGATGGAGGCGCCGTGGCCGGGCGTCCGCCTCCGCCGTGGCGGGCGGCCGGGGCGCCCGTGGAGGGGGCTGGCCTCTGTGGGGGAACGGAGTGATCTCTCACTCCACGGCTGGGACGAAGCCGCGAAAGGTGCCGTGGTCGCCGGGAAGTTCGGGGGGACTCGTGGCGCGGGACTCAGGATTCCCCATGCGGAGGCCCCCAGGCTCAGGCCCCTGGCAACGGAAGGCTGAGCAAGCAGGCCCGGGCCCGGGCCCGGCTTTCGGGGCTGGCCCGGCCCCAGCGGCCGGCGCCAGGGAGGGGACCCCCGGAGGCTGAGGAGCGGGAGGCTTCGGCCTCCCCGGGGCCCGCCTCCCGGAGCTCCTCCTGGCGGTGCCGGAACGCGATGACACGCGATCCCGGACAGGGCCCCGGGGGGGCGGCCCTGTGGCCCTCTGGTGCCCGAAGTGTGTTCGCCGGGCGTTTTCCGGCCAATTCTCACGAGCGTTCTGCCCAAATCGGGATCGATTTGGGCAGAACGCTCGTGAGAGTTGGCCGGCGTTGTGCATCCCTGGTCAGCGCCCAGGGCCGCGTGGAGCAGGGCCCTTTCTCGCGCGGTGCATGTCGCGGCCACCCGGAAAACGAGCCGTGACGATGGGGCGCGGCCGGCGGCCCCGGCGCCGGGAAGTTATCCCCGAGCAGAGTGGATGGAGTCGCCGTGGCCGGGCGTCCGCCTCCGCCGTGGCGGGCGGCCGGGGCGCCCGTGGAGGGGGCTGGCCTCTGTGGGGAACGGAGGGATCTCTCACTCCACGGCTGGGACGATGCCCCAAAAGGTGCCGTTCTCGCCGGAACGGTCGGGGTCTCGTGGCGCAGGACTCAGAATTCCCCATGCGGAGGCCCCCAGGCTCAGACTCCTAGCAACGGAAGGCTGAGCAAGCAGGCCCGGGCCCGGGCCCGGCTTTCGGGGCTGCCCCGGCCCCAGCGGAAGGCGCCAGGTAGGGGACCCCCGGAGGATGTGGAGCAGGAGGCGTCGGCCTCCCCGGGGCCCGCCTCCCGGAGCTCCTCCTGGCGGTGCCGGAACGCGACGACACGCGATCCCGGACAGGGCCCCGGGGGGGCGGCCCTGCGGCCCTGTGGTGCCCGAAGTGTGTTCGCCGGGCGTTTTCCGGCCAATTCTCACGAGCGTTCTGATCGATTTGGGCAGAACGCTCGTGAGAATTGGCCGGCGTTGGGCAGCCCTGGTCAGCGCCCAGGGCCGCGTGGAGCAGGGCCCTTTCTCGCTCGGGGCATGGCGCGGCCACCCGGAAAACGAGCCGCGACGATGGGGCGCGGCCGGCGGCCCCGGCGCCGGGGAGTTTTCCCCGAGCAGAGGGGATGGAGGCGCCGTGGCCGGGCGTCCGCCTCCGCCGTGGCGGGCGGCCGGGTCGCCCGTGGAGGGGGCTGGCCTCTGTGGGGGAACGGAGTGATCTCTCACTCCACGGCTGGGACGAAGCCGCGAATGGTGCCGTGGTCGCCGGGACGGTCGGGGGGACTCGTGGCGCGGGACTCAGGGTTCCCCATGCGGAGGCCCCCAGGCTCAGGCCCCTGGCAACGGAAGGCTGAGCAAGCAGGCCCGGGCCCGGGCCCGGCTTTCGGGGCTGGCCCGGCCCCAGCGGCCGGCGCCAGGGAGGGGACCCCCGGAGGCTGAGGAGCGGGAGGCGTCGGCCTCCCCGGGGCCCGCCTCCCGGAGCTCCTCCTGGCGGTGCCGGAACGCGCCGACACGCGATCCCGGACAGGGCCCCGGGGGGGCGGCCCTGCGGCCCTCTGGTGCCCGAAGTGTGTTCGCGGGGCGTTTTCCGGCCAATTCTCACGAGCATTCTGCCCAAATCGGGATCGATTTGGGCAGAACGCTCGTGAGAATTGGCCGGCGTTGGGCAGCCCTGGTCAGCGCCCAGGGCCGCGTGGAGCAGGGCCCTTTCTCGCTCGGGGCATGGCGCGGCCACCCGGAAAACGAGCCGCGACAATGGGGCGCGGCCGGCGGCCCCGGCGCCGGGGAGTTTTCCCCGAGCAGAGTGGATGGAGGCGCCGTGGCCGGGCGTCCGCCTCCGCCGTGGCGGGCGGCCGGGGCGCCCGTGGAGGGGGCTGGCCTCTGTGGGGGAACGTAGTGATCTCTCACTCCACGGCTGGGACGAAGCCGCGAAAGGTGCCGTGGTCGCCGGGACGGTCGGGGGGACTCGTGGCGCGGGACTCAGGGTTCCCCATGCGGAGGCCCCCAGGCTCAGGCCCCTGGCAACGGAAGGCTGAGCAAGCAGGCCCGGGCCCGGGCCCGGCTTTCGGGGCTGGCCCGGCCCCAGCGGCCGGCGCCAGGGAGGGGACCCCCGGAGGCTGAGGAGCGGGAGGCGTCGGCCTCCCCGGGGCCCGCCTCCCGGAGCTCCTCCTGGCGGTGCCGGAACGCGCCGACACGCGATCCCGGACAGGGCCCCGGGGGGGCGGCCCTGCGGCCCTCTGGCGCCCGAAGTGTGTTCGCCGGGCGTTTTCCGGCCAATTCTCACGAGCGTTCTGCCCAAATCGGGATGGATTTGGGCAGAACGCTCGTGAGAATTGGCCGGCGTTGGGCAGCCCTGGTCAGCGGCCAGTGCCGCGTGGAGCAGGGCCCTTTCTCGCGCGGTGCATGTCGCGGCCACCCGGAAAACGAGCCGTGACGATGGGGCGCGGCCGGCGGCCCCGGCGCCGGGGAGTTATCCCCGAGCAGAGTGGATGGAGTCGCCGTGGCCGGGCGTCCGCCTCCGCCGTGGCGGGCGGCTGGGGCGCCCGTGGAGGGGGCTGGCCTCTGTGGGGGAACGGATTGATCTCTCACTCCACGGCTGGGACGATGCCCCAAAAGGTGCCGTTCTCGCCGGAACGGTCGGGGTCTCGTGGCGCAGGACTCAGAATTCCCCATGCGGAGGCCCCCAGGCTCAGACTCCTGGCAACGGAAGGCTGAGCAAGCAGGCCCGGGCCCGGGCCCGGCTTTCGGGGCTGCCCCGGCCCCAGCGGAAGGCGCCAGGGAGGGGACCCCCGGAGGATGTGGTGCGGGAGGCGTCGGCCTCCCCGGGGCCCGCCTCCCGGAGCTCCTCCTGGCGGTGCCGGAACGCGACGACACGCGATCCCGGACAGGGCCCCGGGGGGGCGGCCCTGCGGCCCTGTGGTGCCCGAAGTGTGTTCGCCGGGCGTTTTCCGGCCAATTCTCACGAGCGTTCTGATCGATTTGGGCAGAACGCTCGTGAGAATTGGCCGGCGTTGGGCAGCCCTGGTCAGCGCCCAGGGCCGCGTAGAGCAGGGCCCTTTCTCGCTCGGGGCATGGCGCGGCCACCCGGAAAACGAGCCGCGACGATGGGGCGCGGCCGGCGGCCCCGGCGCCGGGGAGTTTTCCCCGAGCAGAGTGGATGGAGGCGCCGTGGCCGGGCGTCCGCTTCCGCCGTGGCGGGCGGCCGGGGCGCCCGTGGAGGGAGCTGGCCTCTGTGGGGGAACGGAGGGATCTCTCACGCCACGGCTGGGACGAAGCCGCGAAAGGTGCCGTGGTCGCCGGGACGGTCGGGGGGACTCGTGGCGCGGGACTCAGGGTTCCCCATGCGGAGGCCCCCAGGCTCAGGCCCCTGGCAACGGAAGGCTGAGCAAGCAGGCCCGGGCCCGGGCCCGGCTTTCGGGGCTGGCCCGGCCCCAGCGGCCGGCGCCAGGGAGGGGACCCCCGGAGGCTGAGGAGCGGGAGGCGTCGGCCTCCCCGGGGCCCGCCTCCCGGAGCTCCTCCTGGCGGTGCCGGAACGCGATGACACGCGATCCCGGACAGGGCCCCGGGGGGGCGGCCCTGCGGCCCTCTGGTGCCCGAAGTGTGTTCGCCGGGCGTTTTCCGGCCAATTCTCACGAGCGTTCTGCCCAAATCGGGATCGATTTGGGCAGAACGCTCGTGAGAGTTGGCCGGCGTTGGGCATCCCTGGTCAGCGCCCAGGGCCGCGTGGAGCAGGGCCCGTTCTCGCTCGGGGCATGGCGCGGCCACCCGGAAAACGAGCCGCGACGATGGGGCGCGGCCGGCGGCCCCGGCGCCGGGGAGTTTTCCCCGAGCAGAGTGGATGGAGGCGCCGTGGCCGGGCGTCCGCCTCCGCCGTGGCGGGCGGCCGGGGCGCCCGTGGAGGGGGCTGGCCTCTGTGGGGGAACGGAGTGATCTCTCACTCCACGGCTGGGACGAAGCCGCGAAAGGTGCCGTGGTCGCCGGGACGGTCGGGGGGACTCGTGGCGTGGGACTCAGGGTTCCCCATGCGGAGGCCCCCAGGCTCAGGCCCCTGGCAACGGAAGGCTGAGCAAGCAGGCCCGGGCCCGGGCCCGGGTTTCGGGGCTGGCCCGGCCCCAGCGGCCGGCGCCAGGGAGGGGACCCCCGGAGGCTGAGGAGCGGGAGGCGTCGGCCTCCCCGGGGCCCGCCTCCCGGAGCTCCTCCGGGCGGTGCCGGAACGCGACGACACGCGATTCCGGACAGGGCCCCGGGGGGGCGGCCCTGCGGCCCTCTGGCGCCCGAAGTGTGTTCGCCGGGCGTTTTCCGGCCAATTCTCACGAGCGTTCTGCCCAAATCGGGATGGATTTGGGCAGAACGCTCGTGAGAATTGGCCGGCGTTGGGCAGTCCTAGTCAGCGGCCAGTGCCGCGTGGAGCAGGGCCCTTTCTCGCGCGGTGCATGTCGCGGCCACCCGGAAAACGAGCCGTGACGATGGGGCGCGGCCGGCGGCCCCGGCGCCGGGGAGTTATCCCCGAGCAGAGTGGATGGAGTCGCCGTGGCCGGGCGTCCGCCTCCGCCGTGGCGGGCGGCCGGGGCGCCCGTGGAGGGGGCTGGCCTCTGTGGGGGAACGGAGTGATCTCTCACACCACGGCTGGGACGATGCCCCAAAAGGTGCCGTTCTCGCCGGAACGGTCAGGGTCTCGTGGCGCAGGACTCAGAATTCCCCATGCGGAGGCCCTCAGGCTCAGACTCCTAGCAACGGAAGGCTGAGCAAGCAGGCCCGGGCCCGGGCCCGGCTTTCGGGTCTGCCCCGGCCCCAGCGGAAGGCGCCAGGGAGGGGACCCCCGGAGGATGTGGAGCAGGAGGCGTCGGCCTCCCCGGGGCCCGCCTCCCGGAGCTCCTCCTGGCGGTGCCGGAACGCGACGACACGCGATCCCGGACAGGGCCCCGGGGGGGCGGCCCTGCGGCCCTGTGGTGCCCGAAGTGTGTTCGCCGGGCGTTTTCCGGCCAATTCTCACGAGCGTTCTGCCCAAATCGGGATCGATTTGGGCAGAACGCTCGTGAGAATTGGCCGGCGTTGGGCAGCCCTGGTCAGCGCCCAGTGCCGCGTGGAGCAGGGCCCTTTCTCGCGCGGCGCATGTCGCGGCCACCCGGAAAACGAGCCGTGACGATGGGGCGCGGCCGGCGGCCCCGGCGCCGGGGAGTTATCCCCGAGCAGAGTGGATGGAGTCGCCGTGGCCGGGCATCCGCCTCCGCCGTGGCGGGCGGCCGGGGCGCCCGTCGAGGGGGCTGGCCTCTGTGGGGGAACGGAGTGATCTCTCACTCCACGGCTGGGACAAAGCCCCGAAAGGTGCCGTTCTCGCCGGAACGGTCGGGGTCTCGTGGCGCAGGACTCAGAATTCCCCATGCGGAGGCCCCCAGGCTCAGACTCCTGGCAACGGAAGGCTGAGCAAGCAGGCCCGGGCCCGGGCCCGGCTTTCGGGGCTGCCCCGGCCCCAGCGTCCGGCGCCAGGGAGGGGACCCCCGGAGGCTGAGGAGCGGGAGGCGTGGACCTCCCCGGGGCCCGCCTCCCGGAGCTCCTCCTGGCGGTGCCGGAACGCGACGACACGCGATCCCGGACAGGGCCCCGGGGGGGCGGCCCTGCGGCCCTGTGGTGCCCGAAGTGTGTTCGCCGGGCGTTTTCCGGCCAATTCTCACGAGCGTTCTGATCGATTTGGCAGAACGCTCGTGAGAATTGGCCGGCGTTGGGCAGCCCTGGTCAGCGCCCAGGGCCGCGTAGAGCAGGGCCCTTTCTCGCTCGGGGCATGGCGCGGCCACCCGGAAAACGAGCCGCGACGATGGGGCGCGGCCGGCGGCCCCGGCGCCGGGGAGTTTTCCCCGAGCAGAGTGGATGGAGGCGCCGTGGCCGGGCGTCCGCCTCCGCCGTGGCGGGCGGCCGGGGCGCCCGTGGAGGGAGCTGGCCTCTGTGGGGGAACGGAGGGATCTCTCACTCCACGGCTGGGACGAAGCCGCGAAAGGTGCCGTGGTCGCCGGGACGGTCGGGGGGACTCGTGGCGCGGGACTCAGGGTTCCCCATGCGGAGGCCCCCAGGCTCAGGCCCCTGGCAACGGAAGGCTGAGCAAGCAGGCCCGGGCCCGGGCCCGGCTTTCGGGGCTGGCCCGGCCCCAGCGGCCGGCGCCAGGGAGGGGACCCCCGGAGGCTGAGGAGCGGGAGGCGTCGGCCTCCCCGGGGCCCGCCTCCCGGAGCTCCTCCTGGCGGTGCCGGAACGCGATGACACGCGATCCCGGACAGGGCCCCGGGGGGGCGGCCCTGCGGCCCTCTGGTGCCCGAAGTGTGTTCGCCGGGCGTTTTCCGGCCAATTCTCACGACCGTTCTGCCCAAATCGGGATCGATTTGGGCAGAACGCTCGTGAGAGTTGGCCGGCATTGGGCATCCCTGGTCAGCGCCCAGGGCCGCGTGGAGCAGGGTCCGTTCTCGCTCGGGGCATGGCGCGGCCACCCGGAAAACGAGCCGCGACGATGGGGCGCGGCCGGCGGCCCCGGCGCCGGGGAGTTTTCCCCGAGCAGAGTGGATGGAGGCGCCGTGGCCGGGCGTCCGCCTCCGCCGTGGCGGGCGGCCGGGGCGCCCGTGGAGGGGGCTGGCCTCTGTGGGGGAACGGAGTGATCTCTCACTCCACGGCTGGGACGAAGCCGCGAAAGGTGCCGTGGTCGCTGGGACGGTCGGGGGGACTCGTGGCGTGGGACTCAGGGTTCCCCATGCGGAGGCCCCCAGGCTCAGGCCCCTGGCAACGGAAGGCTGAGCAAGCAGGCCCGGGCCCGGGCCCGGGTTTCGGGGCTGGCCCGGCCCCAGCGGCCGGCGCCAGGGAGGGGACCCCCGGAGGCTGAGGAGCGGGAGGCGTCGGCCTCCCCGGGGCCCGCCTCCCGGAGCTCCTCCGGGCGGTGCCGGAACGCGACGACACGCGATTCCGGACAGGGCCCCGGGGGGGCGGCCCTGCGGCCCTCTGGCGCCCGAAGTGTGTTCGCCGGGCGTTTTCCGGCCAATTCTCACGAGCGTTCTGCCCAAATCGGGATGGATTTGGGCAGAACGCTCGTGAGAATTGGCCGGCGTTGGGCAGCCCTGGTCAGCGGCCAGTGCCGCGTGGAGCAGGGCCCTTTCTCGCGCGGTGCATGTCGCGGCCACCCGGAAAACGAGCCGTGACGATGGGGCGCGGCCGGCGGCCCCGGCGCCGGGGAGTTATCCCCAAGCAGAGTGGATGGAGTCGCCGTGGCCGGGCGTCCGCCTCCGCCGTGGCGGGCGGCAGGGGCGCCCGTGGAGGGGGCTGGCCTCTGTGGGGGAACGGAGTGATCTCTCACTCCACGGCTGGGACGATGCCCCAAAAGGTGCCGTTCTCGCCGGAACGGTCGGGGTCTCGTGGCGCAGGACTCAGAATTCCCCATGCGGAGGCCCCCAGGCTCAGACTCCTAGCAACGGAAGGCTGAGCAAGCAGGCCCGGGCCCGGGCCCGGCTTTCGGGGCTGGCCCGGCCCCAGCGGCCGGCGCCAGGGAGGGGACCCCCGGAGGCTGAGGAGCGGGAGGCGTCGGCCTCCCCGGGGCCCGCCTCCCGGAGCTCCTCCTGGCGGTGCCGGAACGCGCCGACACGCGATCCCGGACAGGGCCCCGGGGGGGCGGCCCTGCGGCCCTCTGGTGCCCGAAGTGTGTTCGCCGGGCGTTTTCCGGCCAATTCTCACGAGCGTTCTGCCCCAATCGGGATCGATTTGGGCAGAACGCTCGTGAGAGTTGGCCGGCGTTGGGCAGCCCTGGTCAGCGCCCAGGGCCGCGTGGAGCAGGGCCCTTTCTCGCTGGGGGCATGGCGCGGCCACCCGGAAAACGAGCCGCGACGATGGGGCGCGGCCGGCGGCCCCGGCGCCGGGGAGTTTTCCCCGAGCAGAGTGGATGGAGGCGCCGTGGCCGGGCGTCCGCCTCCTCCGTGGCGGGCGGCCGGGGCGCCCGTGGAGGGGGCTGGCCTCTGTGGGGGAACGGAGTGATCTCTCACTCCACGGCTGGGACGAAGCCGCGAAAGGTGCCGTGGTCGCCGGGACGTTCGGGGGGACTCGTGGCGCGGGACTCAGGGTTCCCCATGCGGAGGCCCCCAGGCTCAGGCCCCTGGCAACGGAAGGCTGAGCAAGCAGGCCCGGGCCCGGGCCCGGCTTTCGGGGCTGGCCCGGCCCCAGCGGCCGGCGCCAGGGAGGGGACCCCCGGAGGCTGAGGAGCGGGAGGCGTCGGCCTCCCCGGGGCCCGCCTCCCGGAGCTCCTCCTGGCGGTGCCGGAACGCGCCGACACGCGATCCCGGACAGGGCCCCGGGGGGGGCGGCCCTGCGGCCCTCTGGTGCCCGAAGTGTGTTCGCCGGGCGTTTTCCGGCCGATTCTCACGAGCGTTCTGCCCAAATCGGGATCGATTTGGGCAGAACGCTCGTGAGAATTGGCCGGCGTTGGGCAGCCCTGGTCAGCGCCCAGGGCCGCGTGGAGCAGGGCCCTTTCTCGCTCGGGGCATGGCGCGGCCACCCGGAAAACGAGCCGCGACGATGGGGCGCGGCCGGCGGCCCCGGCGCCGGGGAGTTTTCCCCGAGCAGAGTGGATGGAGGCGCCGTGGCCGGGCGTCCGCCTCCGCCGTGGCGGGCGGCCGGGGCGCCCCTGGAGGGGGCTGGCCTCTGTGGAGGAACAGAGTGATCTCTCACTCCACGGCTGGGACGAAGCCGCGAAAGGTGCCGTGGTCGCCGTGACGGTCGGGGGGCTCGTGGCGCGGGACTCAGGGTTCCCCATGCGGAGGCCCCCAGGCTCAGGCCCCTGGCATCGGAAGGCTGAGCAAGCAGGCCCGGGCCCGGGCCCGGCTTTCGGGGCTGGCCCGGCCCCAGCGGCCGGCGCCAGGGAGGGGACCCCCGGAGGCTGAGGAGCGGGAGGCGTCGGCCTCCCCGGGGCCCGCCTCCCGGAGTTCCTCCAGGCGGTGCCGGAACGCGACGACACGCGATCCCGGACAGGGCTCCGGGGGGGCGGCCCTGCGGCCCTCTGGTGCCCGAAGTGTGTTCGCCGGGCGTTTTCCGGCCAATTCTCACGAGCGTTCTGCCCAAATCGGGATCGATTTGGGCAGAACGCTCGTGAGAATTGGCCGGCGTTGGGCAGCCCTGGTCAGCGCCCAGGGCCGCGTGGAGCAGGGCCCTTTCTCGCTCGGGGCATGGCGCGGCCACCCGGAAAACGAGCCGCGATGATGGGGCGCGGCCGGCGGCCCCGGCGCCGGGGAGTATTCCCCGAGCAGAGTGGATGGAGGCGCCGTGGCCGGGCGTCCGCCTCCGCCGTGGCGGGCGGCCGGGGCGCCCGTGGAGGGGGCTGGCCTCTGTGGGGGAACGGAGTGATCTCTCACTCCACGGCTGGGACGAAGCCGCGAAAGGTGCCGTGGTCGCCGGGACGGTCGGGGGGACTCGTGGCGCGGGACTCAGGGTTCCCCATGCGGAGGCCCCCAGGCTCAGGCCCCTGGCAACGGAAGGCTGAGCAAGCAGGCCCGGGCCCGGGCCCCGCTTTCGGGGCTGGCCCGGCCCCAGCGGCCGGCGCCAGGGAGGGGACCCCCGGAGGCTGAGGAGCGGGAGGCGTCGGCCTCCCCGGGGCCCGCCTCCCGGAGCTCCTCCTGGCGGTGCCGGAACGCGCCGAGACGCGATCCCGGACAGGGCCCCGGGGGGGCGGCCCTGCGGCCCTCTGGTGCCCGAAGTGTGTTCGCCGGGTGTTTTCCGGCCAATTCTCACGAGCGTTCTGCCCAAATCGGGATCGATTTGGGCAGAACGCTCGTGAGAATTGGCCGGCGTTGGGCAGCCCTGGTCAGCGCCCAGGGCCGCGTGGAGCAGGGCCCTTTCTCGCTCGGCGCATGGCGCGGCCACCCGGAAAACGAGCCGCGACGATGGGGCGCGGCCAGCGGCCCCGGCCCCGGGGAGTTTTCCCCGAGCAGAGTGGATGGAGGCGCCGTGGCCGGGCGTCCGCCTCCGCCGTGGCGGGCGGCCGGGGCGCCCGTGGAGGGGGCTGGCCTCTGTGGGGGAACGGAGTGATCTCTCACTCCACGGCTGGGACGAAGCCGCGAAAGGTGCCGTGGTCGCCGGGACGGTCGGGGGGACTCGTGGCGCGCGACTCAGGGTTCCCCATGCGGAGGCCCCCAGGCTCAGGGCCCTGGCAACGGAAGGCTGAGCAAGCAGGCCCGGGCCCGGGCCCGGCTTTCAGGGCTGGCCCGGCCCCAGCGGCCGGCGCCAGGGAGGGGACCCCCGGAGGCTGAGGAGCGGGAGGCGTCGGCCTCCCCGGGGACCGCCTCCCGGAGCTCCTCCTGGCGGTGCCGGAACGCGCCGACACGCGATCCCGGACAGGGCCCCGGGGTGCGGCCCTGCGGCCCTCTGGTGCCCGAAGTGTGTTCGCCGGGCGTTTTCAGGCCAATTCTCACGAGCGTTCTGCCCAAATCGGGATCGATTTGGGCAGAACGCTCGTGAGAATTGGCCGGCGTTGGGCAGCCCTGGTCAGCGCCCAGGGCCGCGTGGAGCAGGGCCCTTTCTCGCTCGGGGCATGGCGCGGCCACCCGGAAAACGAGCCGCGACGATGGGGCGCGGCCGGCGGCCCCGGCGCCGGGGAGTTTTCCCCGAGCAGAGTGGATGGAGGCGCCGTGGCCGGGCGTCCGCCTCCGCCGTGGCGGGCGGCCGGGGCGCCCCTGGAGGGGGCTGGCCTCTGTGGGGGAACAGAGTGATCTCTCACTCCACGGCTGGGACGAAGCCGCGAAAGGTGCCGTGGTCGCCGTGACGGTCGGGGGGCTCGTGGCGCGGGACTCAGGGTTCCCCATGCGGAGGCCCCCAGGCTCAGGCCCCTGGCATCGGAAGGCTGAGCAAGCAGGCCCGGGCCCGGGCCCGGCCTTTCGGGGCTGGCCCGGCCCCAGCGGCCGGCGCCAGGGAGGGGACCCCCGGAGGCTGAGGAGCGGGAGGCGTCGGCCTCCCCGGGGCCCGCCTCCCGGAGTTCCTCCTGGCGGTGCCGGAACGCGACGACACGCAATCCCGGACAGGGCCCCGGGGGGGCGGCCCTGCGGCCCTCTGGTGCCCGAAGTGTGTTCGCCGGGCGTTTTCCGGCCAATTCTCACGAGCGTTCTGCCCAAATCGCGATCGATTTGGGCAGAACGCTCGTGAGAATTGGCCGGCGTTGGGCAGCCCTGGTCAGCGCCCAGGGCCGCGTGGAGCAGGGCCCTTTCTCGCTCGGGGCATGGCGCGGCCACCCGGAAAACGAGCCGCGACGATGGGGCGCGGCCGGCGGCCCCGGCGCCGGGGAGTATTCCCCGAGCAGAGTGGATGGAGGCGCCGTGGCCGGGCGTCCGCCTCCGCCGTGGCGGGCGGCCGGGGCGCCCGTGGAGGGGGCTGGCCTCTGTGGGGGAACGGAGTGATCTCTCACTCCACGGCTGGGACGAAGCCGCGAAAGGTGCCGTGGTCGCCGGGACGGTCTGGGGGACTCGTGGCGCGGGACTCAGGGTTCCCCATGCGGAGGCCCCCAGGCTCAGGCCCCTGGCAACGGAAGGCTGAGCAAGCAGGCCCGGGACCGGGCCCGGCTTTCGGGGCTGGCCCGGCCCCAGCGGCCGGCGCCAGGGAGGGGACCCCCGGAGGCTGATGAGCGGGAGGCGTCGGCCTCCCCGGGGCCCGCCTCCCGGAGCTCCTCCTGGCGGAGACGGAACGCGCCGACACGCGATCCCGGACAGGGCCCCGGGGGGGGCGGCCCTGCGGCCCTCTGGTGCCCGAAGTGTGTTCGCCGGGCGTTTTCCGGCCAATTCTCACGAGCGTTCTGCCCAAATCGGGATCGATTTGGGCAGAACGCTCGTGAGAATTGGCCGGCGTTGGGCAGCCCTGGTCAGCGCCCAGGGCCGCGTGGAGCAGGGCCCTTTCTCGCTCGGGGCATGGCGCGGCCACCCGGAAAACGAGCCGCGACGATGGGGCGCGGCCGCCTGCCCCGGCGCCGGGGAGATTTCACCGAGCAGAGTGGATGGAAGCGCCGTGGCCGGGCGTCCGCCTCCGCCGTGGCGGGCGGCCGGGGCGCCCGTGGAGGGGGCTGGCCTCTGTGGGGGAACGGAGTGATCTCTCACTCCACGGCTGGGACGAAGCCGCGAAAGGTGCCGTGGTCGCCGGGACGGTCGGGGGGACTCGTGGCGCGGGACTCAGGGTTCCCCATTCGGAGGCCCCCAGGCTCAGGCCCCTGGCAACGGAAGGCTGAGCAAGCAGGCCCGGGCCCGGGCCCGGCTTTCGGGGCTGGCCCGGCCCCAGCGGCCGGCGCCAGGGAGGGGACCCCCGGAGGCTGAGGAGCGGGAGGCGTCGGCCTCCCCGGGGCCCGCCTCCCGGAGCTCCTCCTGGCGGTGCCGGAACGCGCCGACACGCGATCCCGGACAGGGCCCCGGGGGGGCGGCCCTGCGGCCCTCTGGTGCCCGAAGTGTGTTCGCCGGGCGTTTTCCGGCCAATTCTCACGAGCGTTCTGCCCAAATCGGGATCGATTTGGGCAGAACGCTCGTGAGAATTGGCCGGCGTTGGGCAGCCCTGGTCAGCGCCCAGGGCCGCGTGGAGCAGGGCCCTTTCTCGCTCGGGGCATGGCGCGGCCACCCGGAAAACGAGCCGCGACGATGGGGCGCGGCCGGCGGCCCCCGCCAGGGGAGTTTTCCCCGAGCAGAATGGATGGAGGCGCCGTGGTCGGGCGTCCGCCTCCGCCGTGGCGGGCGGCCGGGGCGCCTGTGGAGGGGGCTGGCCTCTGTGGGGGAACGGAGTGATCTCTCACTCCACGGCTGGGACGAAGCCGCGAAAGGTGCCGTGGTCGCCGTGACGGTCGGGGGGACTCGTGGAGCGGGACTCAGGCTTCCCCATGCGGAGGCCCCCAGGCTCAGGCCCCTGGCAACGGAAGGCTGAGCAAGCAGGCCCGGGACCGGGCCCGGCTTTCGGGGCTGGCCCGGCCCCAGCGGCCGGCGCCAGGGAGGGGACCCCCGGAGGCTGAGGAGCGGGAGGTGTCGGCCTCCCCGGGGCCCGCCTCCCGGAGCTCCTCCTGGCGGTGCCGGAACGCGCCGACACGCGATCCCGGACAGGGCCCCGGGGGGGCGGCCCTGCGGCCCTCTGGTGCCCGAAGTGTGTTCGCCGGGCGTTTTCCGGCCAATTCTCACGAGCGTACTGCCCAAATCGGGATCGATTTGGGCAGAACGCTCGTGAGAATTGGCCGGCGTTGGGCAGCCCTGGTCAGCGCCCAGGGCCGCGTGGAGCAGGGCCCTTTCTCGCTCGGGGCATGGCGCGGCCACCCGGAAAACGAGCCGCGACGATGGGGCGCGGCCGCCGGCACCGGCGCCGGGGAGATTTCCCCGAGCAGAGTGGATGGAAGCGCCGTGGCCGGGCGTCCGCCTCCGCCGTGGCGGGCGGCCGGGGCGCCCGTGGAGGGGGCTGGCCTCTGTGGGGGAACGGAGTGATCTCTCACTCCACGGCTGGGACGAAGCCGCGAAAGGTGCCGTGGTCGCCGGGACGGTCGGGGGGACTCGTGGCGCGGGACTCAGGGTTCCCCATTCGGAGGCCCCCAGGCTCAGGCCCCTGGCAACGGAAGGCTGAGCAAGCAGGCCCGGGCCCGGGCCCGGCTTTCGGGGCTGGCCCGGCCCCAGCGGCCGGCGCCAGGGAGGGGATCCCCGGAGGCTGAGGAGCGGGAGGCGTCGGCCTCCCCGGGGCCCGCCTCCCGGAGCTCCTCCTGGCGGTGCCGGAACGCGCCGACACGCGATCCCGGACAGGGCCCCGGGGGGGCGGCCCTGCGGCCCTCTGGTGCCCGAAGTGTGTTCGCCGGGCGTTTTCCGGCCAATTCTCACGAGCGTTCTGCCCAAATCGGGATCGATTTGGGCAGAACGCTCGTGAGAATTGGCCGGCGTTGGGCAGCCCTGGTCAGCGCCCAGGGCCGCGTGGAGCAGGGCCCTTTCTCGCTCGGGGCATGGCGCGGCCACCCGGAAAACGAGCCGCGACGATGGGGCGCGGCCGGCGGCCCCCACCCCGGGGAGTTTTCCCCGAGCAGAATGGATGGAGGCGCCGTGGTCGGGCGTCCGCCTCCGCCGTGGCGGGCGGCCGGGGCGCCCGTGGAGGGGGCTGGCCTCTGTGGGGGAACGGAGTGATCTCTCACTCCACGGCTGGGACGAAGCCGCGAAAGGTGCCGTGGTCGCCGGGACGGTCGGGGGGACTCGTGGCGCAGGACTCAGCGTTCCCCATGCGGAGGCACCCAGGCTCAGGCCCCTGGCAACGGAAGGCTGAGCAAGCAGGACCGGGCCCGGGCCCGGCTTTCGGGGCTGGCCCGGCCCCAGCGGCCGGCGCCAGGGAGGGGACCCCCGGAGGCTGAGGAGCGGGAGGCGTCGGCCTCCCCGGGGCCCGCCTCCCGGAGCTCCTCCTGGCGGTGCCGGAACGCGCCGACACGCGATCCCGGACAGGGCCCCGGGGGGGCGGCCCTGCGGCCCTCTGGTGCCCGAAGTGTGTTCGCCGGGCGTTTTCCGGCCAATTCTCACGAGCGTTCTGCCCAAATCGGGATCGATTTGGGCAGAACGCTCGTGAGAATTGGCCGGCGTTGGGCAGCCCTGGTCAGCGCCCAGGGCCGCGTGGAGCAGGGCCCTTTCTCGCTCGGGGCATGGCGCGGCCACCCGGAAAACGAGCCGCGACGATGGGGCGCGGCCGGCGGCCCCGGCGCCGGGGAGTTTTCCCCGAGCAGAGTGGATGGAGGCGCCGTGGCAGGGCGTCCGCCTCCGCCGTGGCGGGCGGCCGGGGCGCCCGTGGAGGGGGCTGGCCTCTGTGGGGGAACGGAGTGATCTCTCACTCCACGGCTGGGACGAAGCCGCGAAAGGTGCCGTTGTCGCCGGGACGGTCGGGGGGACTCGTGGCGCGAGACTCAGGGTTCCCCATGCGGAGGCCCCCAGGCTCAGGCCCCTGGCAACGGAAGGCTGAGCAAGCAGGCCCGGGCCCGGGCCCGGGTTTCGGGGCTGGCCCGGCCCCAGCGGCCGGCGCCAGGGAAGGGACCCCCGGAGGCTGAGGAGCGGGAGGCGTCGGCGTCCCCGGGGCCCGCCTCCCGGAGCTCCTCCTGGCGGTGCCGGAATGCGACGACACGCGATCCCGGACAGGGCCCCGGGGGGGGCGGCCCTGCGGCCCTCTGGTGCCCGAAGTGTGTTCGCCGGGCGTTTTCTGGCCAATTCTCACGAGCGTTCTGCCCAAATCGGGATCGATTTGGGCAGAACGCTCGTGAGAATTGGCCGGCGTTGGGCAGCCCTGGTCAGCGCCCAGGGCCGCGTGGAGCAGGGCCCTTTCTCGCTCGGGGCATGGCGCGGCCACCCGGAAAACGAGCCGCGACGATGGGGCGCGGCCGGCGGCCCCGGCGCCGGGGAGTTTTCCCCGAGCAGAGTGGATGGAGGCGCCGTGGCCGGGCGTCCGCCTCCGCCGTGGCGGGCGGCCGGGGCGCCCGTGGAGGGGGCTGGCCTCTGTGGGGGAACGGAGTGATCTCTCACTCCACGGCTGGGACGAAGCCGCGAAAGGTGCCGTGGTCGCCGTGACGGTCGGGG
The DNA here is from genome assembly GCF_922984935.1 of Meles meles. Classification (NCBI taxonomy): domain Eukaryota; kingdom Metazoa; phylum Chordata; class Mammalia; order Carnivora; family Mustelidae; genus Meles; species Meles meles. The sequence continues at coordinate 1,702 of NW_025721595.1, read as the reverse complement.
GGACTCGTGGCGCGGGACTCAGGCTTCCCCATGCGGAGGCCCCCAGGCTCAGGCCCCTGGCAACGGAAGGCTGAGCAAGCAGGCCCGGGACCGGGCCCGGCTTTCGGGGCTGGCCCGGCCCCAGCGGCCGGCGCCAGGGAGGGGACCCCCGGAGGCTGAGGAGCGGGAGGCGTCGGCCTCCCCGGGGCCCGCCTCCCGGAGCTCCTCCTGGCGGTGCCGGAACGCGCCGACACGCGATCCCGGACAGGGCCCCGGGGGGGCGGCCCTGCGGCCCTCTGGTGCCCGAAGTGTGTTCGCCGGGCGTTTTCCGGCCAATTCTCACGAGCGTTCTGCCCAAATCGGGATCGATTTGGGCAGAACGCTCGTGAGAATTGGCCGGCGTTGGGCAGCCCTGGTCAGCGCCCAGGGCCGCGTGGAGCAGGGCCCTTTCTCGCTCGGGGCACGGCGCGGCCACCCGGAAAACGAGCCGCGACGATGGGGCGCGGCCGGCGGCCCCGGCGCCGGGGAGTTTTCCCCGAGCAGAGTGGATGGAGGCGCCGTGGCCGGGCGTCCGCCTCCGCCGTGGCGGGCGGCCGGGGCGCCTGTGGAGGGGGCTGGCCTCTGTGGGGGAACGGAGTGATCTCTCACTCCACGGCTGGGACGAAGCCGCGAAAGGTGCCGTGGTCGCCGGGACGGTCGGGGGGGACTCGTGGCGCGGGACTCAGGCTTCCCCATGCGGAGGCCCCCAGGCTCAGGCCCCTGGCAACGGAAGGCTGAGCAAGCAGGCCCGGGCCCGGGCCCGGCTTTCGGGGCTGGCCCGGCCCCAGCGGCCGGCGCCAGGGAGGGGACCCCCGGAGGCTGAGGAGCGGGAGGCGTCGGCCTCCCCGGGGCCCGCCTCCCGGAGCTCCTCCTGGCGGTGCCGGAACGCGCCGACACGCGATCCCGGACAGGGCCCCGGGGGGGCGGCCCTGCGGCCCTCTGGTGCCCGAAGTGTGTTCGCCGGGCGTTTTCCGGCCAATTCTCACGAGCGTTCTGCCCAAATCGGGATCGATTTGGGCAGAACGCTCGTGAGAATTGGCCGGCGTTGGGCAGCCCTGGTCAGCGCCCAGGGCCGCGTGGAGCAGGGCCCTTTCTCGCTCGGGGCATGGCGTGGCCACCCGGAAAACGAGCCGCGACGATGGGGCGCGGCCGGCGGCCCCGGCGCCGGGGAGTTTTCCCCGAGCAGAGTGGATGGAGGCGCCGTGGCCGGGCGTCCGCCTCCGCCGTGGCGGGCGGCCGGGGCGCCCCTGGAGGGGGCTGGCCTCTGTGGGGGAACGGAGTGATCTCTCACTCCACGGCTGGGACGAAGCCGCGAAAGGTGCCGTGGTCGCCGTGACGGTCGGGGGGACTCGTGGCGCGGGACTCAGGGTTCCCCATGCGGAGGCCCCCAGGCTCAGGCCCCTGGCATCGGAAGGCTGAGCAAGCAGGCCCGGGCCCGGGCCCGGCTTTCGGGGCTGGCCCGGCCCCAGCGGCCGGCGCCAGGGAGGGGACCCCCGGAGGCTGAGGAGCGGGAGGCGTCGGCCTCCCCGGGGCCCGCCTCCCGGAGCTCCTCCTGGCGGTGCCAGAACGCGACGACACGCGATCCCGGACAGGGCCCCGGGGGGGGGGGCCCTGCGGCCCTGTGGTGCCCGAAGTGTGTTCGCCGGGCGTTTTCCGGCCAATTCTCACGAGCGTTCTGCCCAAA
>NW_025721594.1:0-19037 GCF_922984935.1 Meles meles | reverse complement strand
CTTCTGGTCTGAGAACCCCTGTCCAGAGATATGGCCAACAAGCTCCCATCCCACTTGCTATTTCTTCTGCCTAGAAATTTCTACCCCCAGATAGTCACATGGCTCCTGGCCTCAGTTTGTTCTTCTCATTTTTTCTCCTGACACTCTTTATTCCTGGTCTATGCTGTACCTTCATAACCCCTATCATATCTTAACACTATGGTGATTTTTTTTAAATCACCCATTAAGATATAAATCCCATGAGGGACAGTTTTGTTGCCTAAAGCAGTGCTGTAATTCCTAGCACCTAAATTTCTGCGTTTCTAGACTTTAAAATACCATTGGGCACATGGTAGGCAACTCAAATAGTGTTGACTCGCCCAAAGAATAAAATGCCTAGGAATAAGTTTAATTGAGGTGAAAGACCTATACTCTGAAAACTGTAAGACCCTAAAGAAACCAAAGACACATGAACAAATGGAAAGATACTCCATGCTCATGAATTGGAAAAATCCTGTTAAAGTGTCTATATTACGCAAAGCAATCTACAGATTCAGTGCAATCCCTATCAACATGCCAACAACATTTTTCACAGAACTTGCATACTAAAGTTTGTAGAACCACAGAAGACCCCAAAAAGCCAATGCAATCTTGAACAAAACTAGAGATACTACAATCTCAGTTTTCAAGATATGATACAGAACTATAGTGATCAAAACAGTATGGCAGTGGCATAAAAACAGACATGAGATCAATGGAACAAAACAGAACATAGAAATAAACCCACACTTATATGGTCAATTAGTCTAGGACAAAGGAGAAAAGCATATGCAATGGGAAACAGACAATGTCTTCAAACAGTACTGGAAAAACTGGTCCTCTACATGTAAAAGAATGAAATGGGCCACCTTCTTATACACAGAAATAAACTTAAATGGATGGAAGACCTAAATGTGAGACTTGCAGCCGTAAAAATCCTAAGAGAAAATGTAGGCGGTAATTTCTTTGATATCAGCCTTAGCAAAATTTTTCTAGATAGGTCTCCTAAGGCAAGGGAAACAAAAGCAAAATAAATGATCAGGACTACACCAAAATAAAGAGCTTAGCACAGCAAAGGAAACACAAAATGAAAAGGCAACCTCCTGAATGGGAGGAGAAACTTGTACAGGATAACTCCGATTACATAGTTTAAATAGTAACCTGCTAAGAATACAACTTATCAAAACAAACAAACAAACAAACAAAAAAAAACCCCAAAATCCAATGATCTGATTAGAAATAGGCAGAGAACCCGAATATACATTTTCCAAAGATGACAGCAGGTGGCCAATAGACACATGAAAAGATGTTCAACATCACTAATCAGGGAAATGCAAATCAAAACCACAGTGAGATACCCCCTAATATGTGTCACATTGTCTAAAATCAAAAAGGTAAAATAAGTGTCGGTGAGAATGTGGAGAAAAGGGAACCCTCTTGCACTGTTGGTGGGAATGTAGACTGGTGCAGCCACAATCAAGGTTTCTCAAAAAGTTAATAAAAATTAAGTTAACTAACTTAATTAAACATAAGATCCGGTAATTCTACTAGAGATCTACTCAAAGAAAACAAACACACTAATTTGAAAATATATAGGCATCCCTGTTATTACAGCATTATTTACAGTAGGCAACATATGGAAACAACAAGTGTCTACCAATAGATGAATAAAGATGTTGTACACACACACACGGATATTATTCAATTGTAAAAAAGGGAGGAGATCCTGCCATTTACAACAACTTGGATAGACCTAAAGGTTATTATGCTAAGTGAATTAAATTAGAGAAAGACCATATGATTTCATTTATATGTGGAATCTAAAAAATAAAACCAACAGAAACAGACTCAAATACAGACAACACATAGAAGGTTGCCAGAGCAGAGATGGGTAGGGGAAGGGGCGTAAGGAGTGAAAGGGAGTGGGAGATATGGACTTCCGGTTACGGAATGAGTAAGTCACGGGGATGACAGGAACGGCATAGGGTGATAGTCAATGATATTGTAATAGATTCTGTGATGACAGATGGCAGCTACACTTGTGGTGAACTTAGCATAAGGTATAAACTTGTCAAATCGCTATGTTGTACACCTGAAACTAATGTAACTATCAACTATACTTTGGGGAAAAAAATCAGTGTTGACTTGATAAAGGAGATATTGTCTTGGAAAGAGAGGTGAGCCTGGGACTCATAGATTGAGTCAGAGTGGATGAAAGACAAGATAACTCAGGCCATACACCACATTGACTCCATCTTAAGGACACACATCTTTGGTTTTATTAGTAAAAAGTTTGGGGTCAGGTGTAGTAGGGAGGGAGAGTGAGGTAGAGTAATAGCTTTAAGTAACTGCAGAGTTTCAGAACAGCTGCTGTGAAGGCCAACTATATTCTAAGGGAATAAACACCCTCATTTAGGGCAGAGGAAAAACCAGTCAGACTATAATTCTCTCTGAAATGCTGAAGTAGTCTTTCTATCTGGTATTATATATTAAGAGGATTTTCTACTTGTCACTTGCAATCATTCCCTTTTCCTGACACACAGAGGCCTTAAAACTCCTACAGGGGAGCCCAGTTCTTCCTGTGTCCTCCTTTCTGCCCTGTAAGTCAAGGGCATAGAATACAGTTTCCAGCAGCAAGTTTTTACTCCAAACAGCCTGCTATACAGGGTTGTCCCAAATCCCTCTAACCTTCCATATGTTTAGCAATTTTGATGCCAAATGTATTGCTACTACATCATACACACATTATATACCTTCCATGGAAACATGATTGATATGGTCAGTCCTATTATAGTCTCCTACTAGAAACCTTGTGTCTTCATTATGTCCACAAAAATCACAAATAGGAACTTAGACATTTAGAGGATTCATAAATTAGTCCCATTAAGATGGAAATCTAAAAGATAGAGGAGGGATGTGAAAATATGGCAAATGAGGTCACCTGTATAGGTTGTCACAGATTCTTTAAGTGCAAAAATAAGCTCATCTGGTGAAAAAATGTGATACCCTAGTTGTAACATTTAGCAACGCTCAATCTAAGACTGAAATGCTATACGAATACACACTGTGTGTGTCAAAAGTCAAGAGTAGGAAGAGGGTTGTTGATCTAATGTAGTTGCATTTTCATTCTCCCCACTTCGCCCCTGCCCCAGTTTCGATCACTGGATTAAGATCAAAGCCCTCAAGGTTGCTGGAGCGGAAAGGATAATTGGATGATGGGTATTAAACAGAGCCCTTGATGTAAAGAGCACTGGGTGTTAAGTGCAATTGATGAATCATAAGATTCTATCCCTGAAACTAATATAGTATGTTAACTAAATTGAATTTTAAAGATTAAAAAAAAAATGCTCTCAAGAGGCAGAGACTCTTCTGCTCTCTGCTTTGGAGATTCCTAACCCTGCCTGGAACATAGGATTGGTGGTAAGGCATGTGTTGGTTCAGCTGGTACTTGGTAAGTGTGGTATGATGAGGGAAGATGGGACTGGAAAGATGGAGAGGATGGTGTACCTCCAGTCCGGAGGGAATTGACAGGAGGAGGGAAAAGGGAAGCTCATTCATTTGGCTCAGACAACGTGAAGACATTTTAACAGAACTTTTAATTTCCCAGGAAGATGAAAGGTGATCAGTTTTGTAATAGGTTATCTACATGAGAGACTTTCCAACTAATATTAGACATAATAATATACTTAACACCTATATTATATTCCAATTTATAAGTTTTGTAAGAAATTTGTTAACATTAGAGGAAGCAATGTGTAGGAATCCTCTGTACCGTAACTCTGAAATTTAAGTTTAAGAAAACAAAACTGAGGGGTGCCTGGATGGCTCAGTGGGTTAAAGCCTCTGCCTTCTGCTCAGGTCATGATCCCAGGGTCCTGGGATCGAACCCTGCATTGGGCTCTCTGTTTAGCAGGGAGCCTGCTTCCCTTTCTCTCTCTCTGTCTGCCTCTCTGCCTACTTGTGATTTCTGTCTGTCAAATAAAAAATAAAATCTTAAAAAAAAACTGATAAATCATCTTTTATCAGGTCCTCTACTATGTCTTCATAGAGCTAGTTTTTTGTTTTGTTTTGTTTTTTGTTTGTTTTTTAGGAAAGAGGCCAGCTAGCTTCCTATCTCTTCAGACACTTAACTCCATTTCTTACCTATAGTCTTACTCTTATTCCTACCACCTGGCATAAAACATGGTCATGCTCCCTTATCGTAAGTAGTAAAAACAACAACAAAACCCTTTCAACTATTTATCAACTCTCCACTCCGACTTCATGGATAAGCTTCTTTAAATTATGGTCTACACTCACCACTAATGTCCTCACATCCCATTTGTTCTTCAACCGACCGTGCTCTGGATTTCCCTCACCATTTCACTAAAAGCACCTCTGATGATAATACAACTGAGATCTTGAATGGTCAAGCCAATGGATATCACTTTGTCATATTTAATGTGACTGGCCTCACCTTTCTTGGATCTTACTCTCCTGGGTTTCTTTCTAGTACTTTCGATGAGTTTCTCTGGCTCTCCCTTCCCCCATTGTTCTATCTTGGTTTGAGTTCTTTATTTTTAATGTAATGAGTGCTTCCTAGATGCCCCATCCTACTCGATGGTTTTAAGAAGGCATACATCAGTTCCTGGAATCAGTTCCACAGTCTAGATATCTTAAGCTTCGGAGCCATCTATCCAGTTGGGTACTTTATAAATCCCTCAAACTACACAGAGCTGAAGTAGTACTTACCCTCTCTGCAAAGAGCTCAGTTTTATTAATCCTAAGAATCATTTTACACTATTTCCTCCGTCTCCTCTTCAGTTACCCTATTGTGAAAATTCTACCTTTAAGTATTTCTTTAATTGGTTCTGTCCTTTCCCTTTGATTGTTACTGCCAGAAACCAGGCTCTACCATGTTATTACCAAGATCACTATAATATCCCAGTCTTTTGTCCCCAATTATTAGCCTTCAAGTCTTCCCTTCTCAATGATGGAAAAGGGAATTTTCCTTGAGGGGGCAGGGAAAGAAAGTAATCTAGATTTTGATTTTTTTTTTTTAAAATTCTTCACTAGCATGTAATCACCCCATGCACATGGACTGTTCTTTTCTCTGTAGTCCCAGACTAGCAGAGGGCCAGATATGCTACAAATATTTATAGAAATGAAATTAAATCTTCCTTCATTAAACACTTCTCAGCCTTGCCAAGGCTGAGAAGTCATTTTACTTCATCCCCAATAACCCTAAGGAATAAGAAAGAGTAAGATTTCTGGATTCACCAAATAGTGTTGTTAACTATAAGGACTACTTCAAACTCAGCTGACCTGGGTTTTAGTCCCACTCCACCAGCTCTGCAATTTTTTTTTTTTTAAGATTTTATTTATTTGACAGAGAGGGAGATCACAAGTAGGCAGAGAGGCAGGCAGAGAGAGAGGAGGAAGCAGGCTCCCTGCGGAGCAGAGAGCCCGACGCGGGGCTTGATCTCAGGACCCTGAGATCATGACCTGAGCCGAAGGCAGCGGCTTAATCCACTGAGCCACCCAGGCGCCCCCCATTTTTTTTTTTTTTTTTTGGAGTTCTGCTTCCTCATGTATTAAAGAAAGGGACTGAGCTCTAATTTTGTGGTCTTTCTTTTCTGATTCTATGACTTAAATACCATTTACATAATAAAAATGCACGTTTTGAATCTGTGTCAAGTACACAATTCTAAAAGCCCATTTGGATGGATTGCTTCTATAGGAGAATGAAATAGAAGGGAAAGTAGATTGGTAATCATTATATGTCAGAGTGACCACTGAGAGAAGCTGCTAGTTATTTCCTGGTATGTTTCCCCCAAGCCATACTCACCATTCCCAGCCATTATTTCATAGCCTCCCATGCAGCTAAATCTGTCTAACTCTGACCAGTAGGGAGTGATGGTGAAGGATTGTTCCCTTAAACGAGAGGGACCAACACTTTCCATGGTCCTGCTGGCTGGACCTCAAGAGCTAGACTCACTGAACCACATTTGGGACTTGAGTGTTGAGCATGGCAGAGACACAGGACAGAGTCCATTCCTCTGGCACTACCAACTATACCTGCTTGTATTTCTACATGAGAAAGAAATTTCTTGTTCAAACCATTGAGATTTGGGGTTGTTATAGAAAAAGAACAAACAAAAACAAACCAGCACACCCACAACCCAACAGTATTCTTAGTAAAAAATACTAATATTTTATTATTTTCAAAGTACACTGGGAAGATGGTAATTTTGTTGAAGTCATTTTAAAGTTTGCTTGAACCTTAATAAAATAATTTATGACATTTACTATACTACCCAGAACAAGCTACTTGAAAACTTCATATTCTACACTCCACTTTATTATGAAGAAACTAACGCCCAGAGGCAGACTGGAAAAGGTATTTGTTTGGCAAAGCAAATTCTAATCCTATGAACTAGTTATCTACTGAGGGATCGTAGTGAAGACTAGAACAGTTCACAAGACAACTTCATTTTCGGATCAGCAGTTCCATTTACACAGACTAAAAGACTTATGCTTTTGTAGCTTTCACAATATAAAATTATGGAATAGTAACATCCTTCACTACTTTTCAGGAAGTGGAAGTGATCATGCTTAACGGTATTACCCAGAATGTATCCTGGTGCCATAAAATAAAGTCTTCATTATCAGACTGGGCTCCAAGAAGTGGCCCAGAAGCACATAAAACACTCCTCTTTCTACTAGCTCAGTGGCAGAGGGAATGCTGATCCCTATGCCTGCCTGGGAGTTCAGGTCAGAGGAAATAGAGACCTACAGCATCGTATGCTTTTACCAAGCAAAGCGGGAGGCCTCAACACACAGAACAGACTGTGGAGAATAAAGCTTTTGGAATAGACACCTCATAATCAGCACTTAGGAGTTGCCCTCTGAGCTAGTGCATAAGGAAAACTTAAGTTATTCTCCCATTAATAAGGGCCAAGAGCTCAAAGGAACTTTCCAGAGAACACTGAAGAGCTATTCTATAAGCCACACTGACTTGTGAAGAATGGGTTCAAAAACCAAACTTAAAACCTACTGTACATCTTTCATAATTCCCTAATGCCCCTATAGCTCACACATTCCAATCTATCATTCATGATCTGAGACGGCTCATTCTTGCTTTAGGCCCTTATGATGAATGGGGCCTGCCTTCTTTTGTTAAAGATGGGTCAAGGCTGAAGCGCTCCCTTTCTCTGGACTACAGAGGAGTCTCAAGGCTGAAGAAGAGTGAAATAGAGACAGGAGAACCAGAGAGTCTGATTATAGAGCCCTTGAAAGCCAAGCAAAGGATTCTGGATTTGATGTAGTTAGCAATAGGAAGCCAAAGTAGATTTTTGAGCAAGGGAGTAACACGTGCAAAGGCTTATTTTAGTAAGATCATTAGAATGAGAATGGAGTAGAGAGGTAGAGCAGTTAGGAGAAAGCCACCTTAATTTGGGCTACGATAAGGAAATACTGAATATGACTGGTGGCTATGGCAAGGGAGAAGAGAGAGAGGACAAGGAGGAGACTTTCTACAGGAAGATAGTAAGGAACTAAATTTGCAGTCTTGAAATAAGAAGGGAGCTGAAAACTTGAAACAACGCCTATTAAAGAAGGAAACACAGTGACTAAGGCTGAATCCATGATTTACCATCTAAATCAGGACTCTGCTCCGACTGAAATGGGGTATTGCCAATTACTAGGTCAGAAGAGCAGGTGAGAACAGCACCAGTCTCAGGCAAACAGGGATTTCGAGCCATCTTACCTGAAAGGGGTTTTAACTACCACCATAGAAGACAACTCAGATTCCAATGACCACCCTGTGCTCTTGAACTCTAGCTCTGGGTTTCTAAAAGTTAGACATTAAAAGGAAGCCACCACTGGGGGATCAAAATAAAAAGCCGCTGTTGAGAGACAGAGGAAGAGCCAGAGTGGTAAGTTGGAAAACAAATATGATGTCCCTGAAGTTCAAGCTGTTCTGAGTCGCTGTATTTCTCATAGTTGTCTGCTTTTCAATAGGTCACATCCTGATTTGGGGTCTCTTTGCTTAAGGGTTTCAAGGACCAAACTGCCTTCTTAAAAAACAAACCCTGGAGTCATTAGGGGGAGTCAAGATGGCGGGGAAGTAGGAGGAGGCACCTTTTCAACCTGTACCCTACAGTGAGCTGATTACCTACCAAAGAACTCCGACCACCCATGAAATCAGCCTGAGATCAGAATTATACACGTCTGGATCTCTACAGGAGCAGAAGACGCCAGTGGCAGGTAAAGCAGACTGGGAGCGTCGGACTGATATCTGAAGATAAAAGGGGGAGGGAGCCACCAGAGGTGACCCATTGGAAAGTAACACCCCAACACGAGAGTGCTCTGCGTCTGGGGACCAGCATTAACTTGGAGTCTGGTTGAAAGCACTCAAAAAACAAACAGCAAAGGATTGCAGGGGGAAATAGTGGGAACCTGGGAGGTTAGGGTCAGGGACCTAAGTCCCCGGACCCAGGACCTCCCCTGGCGCTGAGCCAGAGAGAGTGCGGCGGAGAAATCAGGTCTCGGTCCCTGAGCCGCCAGTCCGCCTGAACGCCAGCGCGCCCGAGAACGAGTGGGGTCTGGCTCCCGTGAGGGGCTGGGAGCCCGGCCAGATGGCAATCCTGAAACGCGCGCGTCCCACACCCTCCCTTGAGATAGGTGCTTATAGGTGCTAGCCTGGAGCTCTGGCATCCGGATAAAACAGACATTCCCAGCCCAGGACAGCGGGAAAATCTCAGTGTGCAATCTCTGCTCAGAACCTCTCTGGCGGTCTGGAGCTGCCTAGACAGCCGCCACTGCCCTGGTTTTGGGTACAACAAGGAGCTCCTGCATCCCCAGGGACAGTGACTCAGAACCGACTCAGCCAGCAGCTTTTCCAAAACATTCTGGGGCTTCTCTCTGAGAGGGAGGTCGGGGTGCAGTTTGCTCTCCTCTAAACCTCCAAAAACCATCAAAAGCTGTCAAGGCGAGAAAAAGCAGATGAAAGAACATAAAAACCCCCAGAGAAAAAAAGCCTGAAAAAAACAGTTCCCTCAGAGCCCACCTCCTTGAGGGGAGCGGGAGGACCTAACTCAGGGAACATCATTGTCTGAAAACCCACGTGGCAGGCCCCTCCCCCAGAAAACCAACCAGGAAGGAAGAAAAAAAAAAAAAAAAAAAGACTACAAGAGAACAACCACCACTACTTCATAAATACAACTTTTATTTTTAACTCTTTACCAATATTCTGGTTCTTTTTTTTTATACATACAGATAATTTTTTAACCTATTTACCACCACACTGAGATGTCCAGTACATCAAATTCTTTAATAACCTTCTAACCTGAACTTTTTGATACATACACCCGTGTTTTTCTTTTGCTTTTCTAATTTTTTAATTCTTTTTTAATTTTAACTTAGTTTAGTCTAGTTTATTCTTTTTTAATTTTTATTTTCTACTATACATATAGAGTTAAACTTCAAGGTAATCCCCTTTCCCCAATCAATGCTACCCCTATAGGCAAACCAGTTTCTAATCCCCCTGTAACTTAGGAAAGTTGAGTCCCTTAACAAAAACATCAAGATACCTTCAGGAAGAATCAAAATAACCTTCCTTACCCACACTGAGACTTTATAACCACTCTCCCAATTTTTCCTTCTGTCAGTGTTTCTGTGAATTTGTGTTTGTCCTGATAATATATAAATCTTATACTTGGGGTTCTTTCTGATGAGGTTCTTCCCTTTTTTTTGCTTATATATATATATTTTTTTCTCTTGTCATATACTTTTATCAGTCTTTTTGTTTGTCTGTTTTTGTTTGTATACTTCATAAATCTTACTTTGTAGCCCATTTGGGCTGAGCCTTCTCTTTTATCTTCCCTTTTTTTCCTATCTCTCTTTTTTTTTTTCCTTTTTTCTTTCCCCCTTTTTTTCTTTCTTCTTCTCTATTTCTTTTTCTTTTCTTTTTTCTCTCATTTGGGTGGGGAATCCTGATTGCACAGAAGCGTGCCAGGGTGCACATTGACTACACCACAATCAATAAGTCCAGCTGCATCTGTTCAGTCATCTCTTTCCAAAATGACTAGGAGGAGGAATACCCAACAGAAGAAAAATACAGAGGATGGGCCTTCTGCAACAGAGCTAATGGCTATCGACATAGACAATATGTCAGAAAAGGAATTCAGGCTAACAATTATCCAGGCAATAGCTAGGTTGGAGAAAGCCATGGATGACCAAACAGAATTGATTAGGGCAGAACTGAAAGCCACAAGGGATGATGTTCAAAATGCTCTCAATGAGTTCCAATCTAATCTAAATTCTCTAAAAGCTAGGGTAACTGAGACAGAAGATAGAATTAGTGATCTGGAGGATAAACAGATAGAGAGAAAGGATCAGGAGGAAGCCTGGAACAAACAGCTCAGAAGCCACGAAAACAGAATCAGGGAAATAAATGATGCCATGAAATGTTCCAATGTCAGAATTATTGGAATCCCTGAAGGGGAGGAAAAAGAAAGAAGTCTAGAAGACATAGTGGAAGAAGTTGTCTATGAAAATTTTCCCAATCTCACGAATGGAAACAACGTTCATGTACTAGAGGCAGAGAGATTTACTCCCAAGATTTTAAATTCTCGAAAGTCCTCATGACACCTTATAGTTAGAATGAGGAATTATGTTTGAAGAGAGACCCTCTTAAAAGCAGCTAGGACAAAAAAGCTCCTTACGTACAGAGGAAAGCCCATTAGAATAACGTCAGACCTTTCCACAGAGACCTGGCAAGCCAGGAAGGGCTGGCAAAATATATTCAGAGTACTAAATGAGAAGAACATGCAACCAAGAATACTCTATCCAGCAAGACTGACATTTAAAATGGATGGAGAGATAAAGAGTTTCCAAGACCAGCAAGGCTTAAAAGACTATGCAACCACCAAGCCGACACTGCAGGAAATATTAAGGGGGGTCCTATAAAAGAGAAAAAATCCTAAGAATATCATTGACAGAAATATAGAAACAATCTACAGACAGAAAGACTTCAAAGGCAACACGATGTCAATAAAAACCTATCTCTCAATAATCACTCTCAATGTGAATGGCCTAAATGCACCCATAAAATGACACAGGGTTGCAGATTGGATAAAACGACAGGACCCATCCATATGTTGTCTACAAGAGACCCATTTTGAACCTAAGGATACACCCAGACTGAAAGTGAAGGGATGGAGAAGCATCTTTCATGACAATGGGCCTCAAAAGAAGGCCGGAGTAGCGATTCTCATATCAGGTAAATTAGATTTTAAACTAAAGACGGTAGCCAGAGATACAGAAGGACACTACATCATTCTTAAAGGGACTATCCGCCAAGATGGTCTAACAATTGTGAATATCTATGCCCCCAATATGGGAGCACCCAATTACATAAGAAAACTATTAATCAAGATAAAGAGTCATATTGATATGAATACAATAATAGTAGGAGATCTTAATACGCCTCTCTCAGAAATAGACAGATCATCAAAGCAGAAAATAAAGAAATAAGAGCATTGAATGAAACTTTGGACTAGATGGACCTCATTGACGTACACAGAACATTCCACCCTAAAACAACAGAATACTCATTCTTCTCAAGTGCACATGGAACCTTCTCCAGAATAGACCACATACTGGGTCACAAAGCAGGACTCAACCGATGCCAAAAGACTGACATGATTCCCTGCATATTCTCCGATCACAATGCTTTGAAACTGGAACTCAATCACAAGGAACAGTTCAGAAGGAACTCAAATACCTGGAAGCTAAAGACCACCTTGCTTAAGAATGCTTGGATCAACCAGGAGATCAAAGATGAACCATGGAAACCAATGAGAATGAAGACACCTCGGTCCAAAACCTATGGGATACAGCAAAGGCGGTTCTAAGGGGGGAAATACATAGCCATCCAAGCCTCCCTCAAAAACATTGAAAAATCCAGAATACACCAGCTGTCTCTACACCTTAAAGAACTGGAGAATCAACAACAAATCAAACTCCACATGCAAGAAGGGAAATAATCAAGATTAGAGCAGAGATCAATGAGGTAGAAACCAGAGATACAGTAGAACGTATCAATGAAACTAGAAGCTGGTTTTTTGAAAGAATCAATAAGAACGATAAACCATTGGCCACACTAATCCAAAAGAAAAGAGAGAGCCCAAATTACTAAACTTATGAATGAAAAGGGAGAGATCACAACGAACACCAAGGAAATAGAAACAATCATCAGAAATTATTACCAACAGTTATATGCCAATAAGCTAAGCAACCTAGATGAAATGGATGCATTCCTGGAAAACTACAAACTCCCAAAATCGAACCAGGAAGAAATTGACAACCTGAATAGACCGATATCTAGTAATGAGATTGAAGCAGTGATCAAAAACCTCCCGAAAAACAGGAGCCCAGGACCTGACGGATTCCCTGGGGAATTCTACCAAACTTTCAAAGAAGAAATAACACCAATTCTCCTGAAGCTGTTCCAAAAAATTGAAGCAGAAGGAAAACTTCCAGACGCTTTTTATGGAGCCAGCATTACCCTGATCCCCAAACCAGGCAAAGACCCTACCAAAAAGGAGAATTACAGACCAATATCACTGATGAATATGGATGCAAAGATTCTCAACAAGATCCTAGCAAACAGGATCCAGCAGCACATTCAAAAGATTATCCACCATGACCAGGTGGGATTCATCTCTGGGCTGCAAGGTTGGTTCAACATTCGCAAATCAATCAATGTGATAGAACAAATCAATAAGAGAAGAGAGAAGAACCACATGGTCCTCTCAATTGATGTAGAAAAAGCATTTGACAAAATCCAGCATCCGTTCCTGATGAAAACGCTTCAAAGTATAGGGATGGAGGGAACATTCCTGAACTTCATAAAATCCATCTATGAAAGACCCACAGCAAATATCATCCTCAATGGGAAAAAGCTTGCAGCCTTCCCATTGAGATCGGGAACACGACAAGGATGCCCACTCTCACCACTCTTGTTCAACATAGTATTAGAAGTTCTAGCAACGGCAATCAGACAACAAAGAGGAATAAAAGGTATCCAAATTGGCAAGGAAGAAGTCAAACTCTCTCTCTTCACAGATGACATGATTCTTTATATGGAAAACCCCAAAGACTCCACCCCCAAACTACTAGAACTCATACAGCAATTCAGTAACGTGGCAGGATACAAAGTCAATGTACAGAAATCAGTGGCTTTCTTATACACTAACAATGAAAATACAGAAAGGCAAATTAGAGAATCGATTCCTTTGGGAATAAACCTAACCAAAGAGGTAAAGGACCTGTACTCGAGGAACTACAGAACACTCATGAAAGAAATTGAAGAAGACACAAAAAGATGGAAGACTGCTCCATGCTCTTGGATTGGAAGAATAAACATTGTTAAAATGTCTATACTGCCTAGAGCAATCTATACTTTTAATGCCATTCTGATCAAAATTCCACCGGTATTTTTCAAAGAGCTGGAGCCAATAATCCTAAAATTTGTATGGAATCAGAAGAGACCTCGAATTGCTAAGGAAATGTTGAAAAACAGAAACAAAACTGGCGGCATCACGTTACCCGATTTCAAGCTTTACTACAAAGCTGTGATCACCAAGACAGCGTGGTACTGGCATAAAAACAGACACATAGTCCAGTGGAACAGAGTGGAGAGCCCAGATATGGACCCTCAACCCTATGGTGAAATAATCTTCAACAAAACAGGAAAAAATATTCAATGGAAAAAAGACAGTCTCTTCAATAAATGGTGCTGGGAAAACTGGACAGCAATATGTAGAAGAATGAAACTTGACCATTCTCTTACACCGTACACAAAGATAAACTCGAAATGGATAAAAGACCTCAACATGAGACAGGAATCTATCAGAATCCTAGAGGAGAACATAGGCAGTAACCTCTTCGATTTCAGCCACAGCAACTTCTTTCAAGATATGTCTCCAGAGGCCAAGGAAACAAAAGCAAAAATGAACTTTTGTGACTTCATCAAGATCAAAAGTTTCTGCACAGCAAAGGAAACAGTCAACAAAACAAAGAGGCAACCCACGGAATGGGAGAAGATACTTGCAAATGACAGTACAGACAAAAGGTTGATATCCAGGGTCTATAAAGAACTTCTCAAACTCAACACACACAAAACACATAATCATATCGAAAAATGGGCAGAAGATATGAACAGACACTTCTCCAACGAAGACATACAAACGGCTATCAGACACATGAAAAAAATGTTCATCATCACTAGCCATCAGGGAGATTCAAATTAAAACCACATTGAGATACCACCTGACACCAGTTAGAATGGCCAAAATTAGCAAGACAGGAAACAACGTGTGTTGGAGAGGATGTGGAGAAAGGGGAACCCTCTTACACTGTTGGTCGGAATGCAAGTTAGTGCAGCCACTTTGGAGAACAGTGTGGAGACTCCTGAAGAAATTAAGAGTAGAGCTTCCCTATGACCCTGCAATTGCACTGCTGGGTATTTACCCCAAAGATACAGATGTAGTGAAAAGAAGGGCCATCTGTACCCCAATGTTTATTGCAGCAATGGCTACGGTCGCCAAACTGTGGAAAGAACCAAGATGCCCTTCAACGGATGAATGGATAAGGAAGATGTGGTCCATATACACAATGGAGTATTATGCCTCCATCAGAAAGGATGAATACCCAACTTTTGTAGCAACATGGACGGGACTGGAAGAGATTATGCTGAGCAAAATAAGTCAAGCAGAGAGAGTCAAGTATCATATGGTCTCACTTATTTGTGGAGCATAACAAATAACACAGAGGACATGGGGAGATGTAGAGGAGAGCGAGTTGAGGGAAACTGGAAGGGGAGAGGAACCATGAGAGACTATGGACTCTTGAAAACAACCAGAGGGTTTTGAAGGGGCGTGGCGGGGGGGGTGTTGGAGGTTGAGGAACCAGGTGGTGGGTAATAGCGAGGGCACGTACTGCATGGAGCACTGGGTGTGATGCCAAAACAATGAACACTGTTATGCTGTAATTAAACAAATAAACAAATAAAAACAAACAAACAAACAAAAAACAAACCCTGTTTCCTTCCATTCCTAATTCTCCATATCCCTTTTCCATGAAGGACTAGTAAACCAAGGTGGGGGTCTGGGGTGTTGGGGGCAACAGGGTTAAGGATGGGGGTGTGGATACTGCATGGACACTGACTACTCAGCATGCACCAGCTGTCTAGTGGGCCATAACCAGCCTTGCACATACATACCTATGGTCATCGGACAAAGGCAGTCCTTAGAGTTGCTCCCCTGAAAGGAGAAATGACCACACAGTGACAGGAAAGGAGTCTTCAGCATGTGCAGGGCTGAGTGAGGAAGGAGTGTTCCAGTCCTCAGCGGGCACATCCAGTACCACTGGGCTCAAGTCCAACAAGGAACCCTAGTGTCAGGAAGCATGTTCACGCTCCTCCCCTGCTGAGCTATAGCAGGGCTGAGTGATCAGAACAGGCGAGGCCTGGAATAGATTTCCACTCCTCCCTTCTTGGTTCAGAGCTCACTGATCAATCCTCATGGTCTCTTCATTCCACCCAACATTTATACATTGTCTACTAATGTTATGTGTGGGGTTATTTACTAAACCGAGCTATCAGAGGGCATGGGCTCTGTTGGTTCGTGTTTTTGGCACAGAGTAATATTACTTGTTGAATGAATGAGGGCACACACCCGTAGCCAGTTCCTGTGCTACTTTGTTTTTACTCATCTTCCACTTTCCATCCCTTGTGTTGTCTGCCTGCTTTTCTAATGGCGATTCACCATCAGTGACTCATCACCTAGAGAAGGGAACCACAATTAGACTTCCAGTTTTAGCTACATAATCCACTTCTTTATTACCCTGAAACTATCAGTTCCCCAAACAAGATTAAACCTTCAGTTTTCCTTAAGACCAATTATCTTCTGTATCTTAAACGAGTGATGGAATAGGAAGTAGTTTGTCCAGTCAAGCAGAGCCAGGTTAGAACCCCAACTGTGCCCTTACAATGACCTTGGGTTAGTTAGCTCTGAAGTTGGATTACCCAGTTGTACTTCATTTAGCTTAACTGTAAAATGGGGATACCCAAAACTGCATTATATTGTTGATAAAGACCTACAAAATTGTTTTTACCAAAATGCAAGAAATGGGGCCGCTCCATAATTAACAAAGCCTAAACCTATTAAGGGAGAAAAAGTGAGGTGGTCTAGAATTTTAACCTTGAATTGGCAACAAAGATCACACAAAGTAACTATGCCACCATGTCATGCCATCAGGTTCTTATTCACTCAAGAACGAGACAGGCAGAAAGTAGTTCCTGAGGGAAGCAAGCAAAGGAATCCCAAACATAAGCAGCATTTTTGTCTTTCGTGACGAGAGAATGGCCTATTTAGTAAGATGAAGTTAAAATCCCCCATTTCTGGTGGGAATGTGCCCAGACACTTCCGGTTTTAAAGAAGCTCTAGGCTTCTACAGTTATGGGCAGGTAAGGCGATCTTCAGTTTCTCAAATGTTTCAGCTTTTTTCTCCAACTTTCAGATATCCGCTAATTCATACATTTGGGACTGACTTATTATGTCGCAGCCAAAGGGAAAACATCAATTAATGCTTTCATTGCAGAACAGAAAAATAGTGCAGCTTCCTCCAGAAAAGTTCCAGTTGCAGCGAAGGAAAAATTTACTGCCATTGGCTGCGTTTCCTCTACGTGCTGCTTAGCTAAGTGCCTGTACCTGCTTCGCTGAAGCAGGTCTGCTAATTTGGTCATCATCAAGCACCACACACTGAAATAATTAAGAACAGGGCCCCAGCCGAGTGGAGCAGTGTGGTCCTAGGTCACACGGGTGTGTCTACACCTGTGATCTGTGATTATCATGTGGCCTGACACCAGACAGGAGAGTCCATAAACTCCACAGTGGGGCCAATACCACTCATGAAAACATGGCTCCCTTGTCCAGATCTCCAAAGGCATGATGAACGACAGGATGTAAAGCCTGAACCCTCTGTGTTTAGGAGACTGATAAGCAACCCTTCTGATGTTCACCCCTTTCTCTTTCTCCCCGGAACACAGGAGTGGAAAAATCAAGATTGTATTACCGTTTATAGCCCTTATCTCCACCAATGCCCCCTCCCCCATCTATTGTCTCCAAAACTGAGGACAGGTTTTTTGTATTGTTTTGTTTAAGTTTTCTCTGTAAGCACCATATTCAGGAGAAACAGTAAAGGCAGGGCCTAGATTCTTTATTATTTTTTAAAATTTTATTTATTGGACAGAGAGAGATCACAAGTAGGCAGAGAGGCAGGCAAAGGGGGTGGGAGAAGCATGACGGTGAGATCATGACCTGAGCCGAAGGCAGAGGCCCAGCCCACTGAGCCACCCAGGCACCCCAGCACTAAATTCTTTAGGAGACAAAAGGGAAGTATTTCTCTTTCCAGGGTCATACTTACAAGTTCTTCTTTACATTATTCCTAGTAAGAACAACTGTGCCTTAACACACTGGACACACCTAGGGGAAAGTTTTCCCCAATTGATAGTTACAGAAAGATAAAGATTTAAGACCCTGGTTTTCCTCCTCTATAAAAAGCAATTGAATTAGATGAGCTATTTAAGGTTCTTCCTGATTTAAAATGCAGTAATGTCGTAATTTCCAGATTCAAAGAACGACCCCCTGCAAATCTGAGTAAAACAAATGTTGTAGCATCCACAGCAAGCCTTTGGGAGAAAAGGTGCAGAGTTGCACACTGCTTCGTATGCAGTCCTGTGCCTCCTTAATAAGGCAAACACAAGGTACCCTAAGCTGCAGACACGAGCGGGGTGGGGGGGCGGGAACTAATTGTTTAATCCCCTTCTACATTCTTCCCTTCCGAATAAAACACCCAATTTTACTGTTCACTACTTTTATTCGGCTTATTTTTAGCTGGCTCATTTGCATGGCTCAGATTTTAAAATCTTTCTAATAACCACTATGCAGGCTAACACACACACACACACACACACACACTCACTCTCTCTCTCTCTCTCTCTCTCTCTCTCTCACTCTCTCTGGTCTTAATCACTGGTGAATATCAACCCTTTCTGTCTACAATCCTGAAGGAGAAGCTCTAGTTTTCAGGTCATAATTCACGTGGTACAACAGAATCCTTCTTACGCAGATACTGTAAATACTGGCCATGCCAAGGACAGAATCCCATTCAACACTGGTCCACAGTGGAAGGTGGCACACTATAAAAGGTATGAAAAGCTAGACTTGCGACCTCCGCGTTCTCTCAGTGAGCTCGACCCAAGAGCTGGGAAACGCACACACGCTTTACTTTAGGTGAGGGCGAAGTGGACAGATTCACACAAAAATCACAGATGAGAAAAAAAAAAATTCAGAGGCAGACTCAAGAGCAAACCAGTCCCCTTATCCAACTAAAAGTCACACAAGAAACGAAAGTCACTCTACTCACCCAGCATAGCTGTTGTTATAAAGGTGGCCATGGCCTGCTTGCAGAATCTTCAAAAAAAAAAAGCAGGCAAAGAGGCAGAGAAGCAGCTGTTGGAGTCCTGGGCTTCCCGAGGCACTTCATAGTGTTGCAAGGAGAGGAGCTGAAAGTTCCCTTACAGCAGTCGCCCTAGGCTGGAGGTGGCTCACAGGGCCCCCTCTACATGTGCAAACCTTCTCTGGGAGGGGGTGGGGACAAAACCTGGGGAGCTAGTAAAGTGTGACACTTCTTTCCAGCCACGGGGGGGGGGGGGGGCGGTTTAAGCAGTCAAAGAAGGGAAGTTGTTATTAAAACTTGGTCTTGGGGGGCACCGGAGCGGCTCAGTGGGTTAAGGCCTCTGCCTTCAGCTCAGATCAGGATCCCAAGACCCTGGGATCCAGCCCTGCATCGTGCTCTCTGCTCAGTGGGGAGCCTGCTTCCTTCCTCTCTCTCTGCCTGCCTCTCTGACTACTTGTGATCTCTGTCAAGTAAATAAATAAAATCTTTGGGAAAAAAAAAAACAACCAAAA